>NC_091119.1:188761542-188831542 GCF_040183065.1 Periplaneta americana | reverse complement strand
CAAGACTGAGTTATTGATTATTTTAACACCAACTCCTGCATGCAAATGAATCTCTCTTTCACAGGGCGAAACATCTCTTGCGTCATTTCCTCCAATGTAGCGTGTTACTACTAGAATTGTAAATGCAGTGAGATTGCAGTGTGCTGTAATATCGATCGCGCAAAATCTCTAAGGATTACCATTCAGCATTCCTCGGCTTTACTGTGCAGCAAATCAATTGGCTCGCTACTGTTGCAGGTCCATCATTCAACTGCGGAAGAAGGCTTTTGTGAGGAAATTGCAATTCGTTAGAGTTGAATGTAAAATTAGTATTTAGTCTGCTCTAAGTAGTATATTACTTAATTCCCAACACTTTTCTAACTTAAGGGACATTAATTAATTTAGAAATCTTCTCATTATTCGTGAGCTGCCAAAAGGGACAAAGAGTACTTAACCATATAAACGTTTACAAGTTCAGTGAACTGTTAATTTTGTTTCGAAAATTAAACTCCTACAAGTACATAGCTGCAAATACATTTTGAGATTGGTGGAAATATATCTAGATTTAGAGAGGCAAGTGTTACAAAAAAGTAAAGAATGCTAATGAACTTAGTTTCATTTCGAATATAGGTGATGCTTCAGGAAAGCAATTGATCCTTTCAATGCTGCTAAAGTTACAATCGGAATAATAGATGTAGGTATTCCAAGCCTCTTAAACACATCTTTCATGAAGAGAGTAGCGGTACCTCTTGCTCCAACCAGAAGTCCGATTACTTCAAGCTCTTCTAGCTGGTACTTTTGGAGGTAATATGGAATGGTAGGATTGTAGATATTCTTTTTTTCTATATCCACTTCTGCTGGCTGTTCTTCATTCGTTTCGAAACGCACAGTGGGATCAATTATAAATCCAGATCTTGTAGATTCCTAGAATGCTATTATATCTATGCGCCGTGTACTGCCAGTGACGGAGAGACCATGTACTTCTTCAAAGGTGTTGTAATCGGCATCTTTAAGGGCAGTGGCTATAATTGATCGTACTTGGTGGTGTCTAGCGTTTCGCAGACCTTCGCCGTGCGGACAGGATCCCAGGACTTGTGCAAGAGTTTCAACCTCGTTGTGGCAATGCCTACAACGGTTGTCCTGAGATCTTCCCGGCACAGCACGTACTGCAGCAACATTTCCAACCACTTTAATGCCATCGCGCCATTCGCTGTTGGAGAGTCCTTCGTGTTTATAAATCCATTTGTTGGCACTAGGATATTGTTTAAATAAAACTACGCCTTTCCCTTTCTGTGGATGACGACACCAAATATCAAATTCTCTGTTCCTCAGAAGGTTACGAATCTTTGTAGCATTTAAGAAATGTTCATTCTTATGAAATAAGGCATCTTCTGGAGCAATGTTCAGAGATTGGGCACATCTAATGCTCTCCTCATGAACCTGACGTGTTTGTATGATGTATGGGTTTTGAGATTTGTGTAAACATCGAAGGGCATTAATTTATTAGCCAAAATGGTAAAATTATTATCTGACATAAATATGTAACTACCTTATACATTCGTTTAACATTCTGTCTTATATTTAATCCCCGTCTACTACTTTTATAGGCGACCGTTTTTAAAATACTTCGTCCACTAAACATTACGTTTTCTGAAAACTACGTTTTTTGGTCAATCTTAATAAAGTTCCTAGCGGCTTACATTTACTCCATTTACATGAAACTTTGCAGTAACACCCTGCATATTGCAATACACAAACCTGTGCATGGAATCAGCTCTTCACTGAAAAGTTTAATGATATTAATTTTTAACTTCTAAAAATTAAAGAAAATCAACAACAGTGCGAAACACTAGACACCACAAAGTACGATCAATTATAGTCACTGACCTTAAAGATGCCGATTACAACACCTTTGAAGAAGTACATGGTTTCTCCGTCACTGGCAGTATACGGCGCATAGATATAATAGCTTTCAAGGAATCTACAAGATCTGGATTCATAATTGATCCCACTGTCCGTTTCGAAACGAATGAGGAACAGCCAGCAGAAGTGGATAAGGAAAAAAAGAATATCTACAATCCTACCATTCCATATTACCTCCAAAAGTACCAGCTAGAAGAGCTTGAAGTAATCGGACTTCTGGTTGGAGCAAGAGGTACCGCTGCTCTCTCTTCATGAAAGATGTGTTTAAGAGGCTTGAAATACCTACATCTATTATTCCGAATGTAACTTTAGCTGCATTGAAAGGATCAATTGCTCTCCTGAAGCATCACCTATATTCGAAATCAAACTAAGTTCATTAGCATTCTTTACTTTTTTGTAACACTTGCCTCTCTAAAACTACGTATATTTCCACCAATTGCAAAATGTATTTGTAGCTATGTATTTGTAGGAGTTTCATTGTCAAAACAAAATTAATGGTTCACTGAACTTGTAAACATTTATATGGTTAAGTACTCTTTGTCACTTGTGGCAGCTCACGAATAATGAGAAGATTTCTAAATTTCAGTAGAGGTTTTGATTTATCTAGAGAAAATCAAAACTCGAGTGAGATTTAATTGACTATTACACGATTAGAAGAAATAAATTACTCTAATGCAATAAAATATTAATTCACTTACTAAAATTCTATTTCACTAATGTTACGAAAATGTTTGAACGGAGCCCCCTTTTTAAATCGACTATCTATGCGGGAAACAAATCACGATCGCAGAGCATGTTTTATAGTACCAAAGAATCTGCAGTTTGAAATCTTGGCAAACAAAGAAACAAATGCTAGGGTAGTGATAAAAACAAACAAATGCTAGGGAAGCGATATAATTAAACAAATGCTAAGGAAGCGATAAAATTGTGCAATAAGCAACCATGATTGGTTGAAAGACGTCCTTTCATACCGTTTTATTGGTCAATTGTAGTATGATGTAGTAAAAGTGTAATAGTCAAGAAAAATTATTATTTGTAAGAAAATTTTTATCTCATGAATCAATTCTCAAATTTAAAAATCCACACGCAGTTTTCTTTATCATGCAATGTCAATCCTCGGCATTAGACAGGGGAGGAAATTACATAATCAAGAATAAGACATTCATGCCCGAGATGTAACTCGTACCTATGACAGTGGACTTAACGCTGCGCCTTAAATGCTGCGTGCACGACAAGCAGTTCTTTCACTTTCTGCATTCCTGCTTTCTTACTCAGCAACCCGGGGGCTCACGTACATTATTACAATGATGTCTATAAATCATCACACTCCTTCACGGCAAAACAGGAAATGATTTATCATCACTTGATTTCTGTTAGACAGCTAGTTGAATGAAATGTTCTCATTTTCTCTGCCAGCAAAGGATTTTATCGCCCTTTAAAATACGTCGCCCTTGGCCGGATTTCAACCCACGAATTTCTGATCCCACAGTATTTGTCAGACCATACAGGACGATAAGCTATTTCGAAACGGCAGGTGTTTCTACATATCTGATACAAATCCGCATCAAATCCAATACAACAAGTTTGATGATGTAAAAACAATATTTCTTTTTCACATACAATTAAAATAGTGTTCAACAGAATTAAATTTATGTTAAACTCGATTCCTTTCAAACGAACAGCTTGCTATGATAAGAGAAGGGGAGTAATTTCATGTCACAAATGTAAACAGAAATAATAAACTCAAAACTAGCAACGTATTATTAATACATCAGTCTGCCATAACAGATGACCATGTAAGTCCGGAAAACAATTTCAGAAAAATACATACTATATATGAAATAGAGACAAATAAGAAATATATCAATATAATAGGTAGTAATCATAGTACAATATGCAATTTAGAAAGTTTACAAATTTGACATTATTTAAATGATTATGCAAAATGCCTATGGATTTCTTTAAGATGTTTAAACAAATATTTTTAACATCTTGGGATGTCATATCATATTGTTTTAAAATGTCAGTAGTATACACCGTGTCCCGCTTAAAGGGATCGAGAAATAAATGCTCACCACTTAAAATCAGATAAAGATATCGTTGTGATTTACATCTGGCAAGATAGAGAAACTGCCCAAGTTTATGCTTGAAACAGATGCATGCGTAACTTTCGTTTGTTTGTGCGTAACTTTTGTTTGTTTTTGCTAGGGCAGTAAAACAAGTCTGGCGCTATTTTGTAGGAGAATATGCTATCGTAAACATGTGGACACCAGAACAGAAAGTTCAGTGCGTGCCACGACTAACAGAAGAACCCGTCATTTGACCATTTTTCTTCATCGTAGAAGCTACAGTCACTGGAAATGTGTATCTGGACATGTTGCAGAACTTTGTTGTTGACCAATTTCTCCCATGATCGGTTTTTCAGCAGGATGGAGCTCCACCTCTTGATCATCAACAGGTGTGTGAGTTCTTGGATGAAAAATTCCCCGACAGGTGAATTGGAAGACGAGGACGCCTTACCTTACCTGTACCAAAGAGACAGAGCTAACATTTTGGAAGAACTAAGGCAACGCATCACAAATGCAACTGCGCTAGTGACTCTACAAATGCTACAGAATTCTTGGAGGGAGCGCAAGGTTGATTAAAGTTTAGATGTCTGCAGAGCAACTCAAGGCGCACACATCGAGTTGCATTGAGCATTTTCCGAAACTCTGAGAGTTTTTACATCAAGTTATGTAAACAGATATTTTAATAAATATTATTTACAATTGAAATTATCACTTATTTCTCCACCCCTCTAATCGGGACACGGTGTATTTATACGCCAATGTTTCATATTACAATACGAGACTGAAAAGTTGTCAAATGAGGCCGCAGGCCGACTTTGATAACCACTCGAGTTTAGTAACATGAAGTTACGATAAGTATATTGTACAACGTTTTATCCACTTCGATAAACGAGAACAAATAAGAGATGTGAATCAGGACGTGTATTAACTTAAAAAGAAATGTAGCAACAAGAGAATAATAATAATAATAATAATAATAATAATAATAATAATAATAATAATAATAAAAGTTTCCTGCGTACTGGTAAGTTATTTCATATTCCGTTTCTATATTATTGGTATATTTGGGGGGTGATGTAAGTTTTTCATCTCTTTGTAGACTCGCTTTAAGATCTTGTATGTAGATTTTATAGTCAGAAAATCCTTAAATCTCTTCAGGAGGTCCCAAGTTAAGATAAATGTAAGAAATTGTAACAGAACACGTTTTGCTTATTCATAAACCCAGTGATTTATGCTAAACTTTATAGAATGGAGCGGAATCTCTTGTAATATTAAACGTATTCAAATGAGCGCTTGCCAATGAGTTACTCGTACCGGAGTAATAAAGATATCTCACTCGCATGCTTTCGTAGCGGGTGGGAAAAGAGTAAGGAGGACCGAGGGGCCTCAACGCCCTTGAGATCAAAGTGACACTTTTCTCCTCTCAGTTTTATATTTTTTACAAACATGTTAAACGTGATTATTAAGAAGCTTCCTTGAATGTAACAAAGCCATTTGCGCTAATTGGCCAGACAGAGAGTCGTTAGGTTCTGAACATGGAGGCTCGCAGCAAGGGCTTTCATTATGTAGTATTTTTTTAACAAACGTTTCTTTTCTGCACGGAAAATAAGGTACCATCAGATTCTCTTAGTAACTAAATTGCCGCTTTTGTATTCCCACATTACTTACGTAATTCTGGACTTATGAAAGCAAATTGAATAATTTGATAATAGTTGAATACAATTCGTGTATAGCACTTCAAAAAAAAAAAAAAAAAAAAAAAAAAAAAACAGACTGGCAAAATACAATATACTTCTTGGTTCCGTTATCACAAACTCTTCTCGTTAGTCCATCGAATTTTGCTCTTCATGGGCTGTTCTTGCCACGGATTGATTGAATACAATTCTTTAATCAGAAACATAAAGTATTTATACAGGAACATCATTTTATTTTTACTTCAATTTTTATTGTACCTGAGTTTTTTAATGCACTTCACTCCCACCCCTTCTACTAATGAAGTTCAACCGTCTTCCACACCGCATATATACAGACATAGTAACCTTACGGTCATAGTAAACAGTACGTTCCAAAAATATGTTCGCATTTTCCAGTGACGAAAGAGCTTTCAATATTGAATCATTTTCGCACAGGTACTGTCGTCCATTTGCCTACGTCGTATCCCGGTTTCCTCCACCAGCTTTTATTCGCCAGCTAGTGGCTGGGTTGTCTTAGCTCTTTTCTGAGAACATTAATTTCTGTTAGGAATTGGACCTCTACGTAATATTATACAATTGTTTAAAATAACTTAAATAAAAGGGCCTCGTTAAGTAATTGTCACGTGATTTCCTCCCTTTCTACGACCCTACGACATAACCACTTGCACGGACAGTAGATAGTAGTCTGAGTAATTTTATCTTTTCGGATCGGGCAGAAGTGAAGATTGAATTTACAGTACGTAAGGTAATCTTTCATATAATAGGTATGGAATTATTTCAACGTGAGTTACTAGTACGAAGGACGAAACTGATAATTGGGATTAGGTACAATAGTCTATAGTGCGATAATATGCACATTAGAACTGAAGCCTGTATCGAAATGAACGGCCACCACTTTCAAAAATATGTTTAACTATCCATATTATGATTATTTTTCAATTCAACTTCATTCTCTATATTGTACGCTAATGTGCTGTAACGGTATAATATACAATGCATAATGAATACGTCCGAATGAATAGCTCAGTTCGTGAGTAAAAACACTTATTGTTAATACTGTACTGTATATTGATTAGGCAAAAACCTAATGAAAATGATCAAACTCAAAATCGCGATATTTCCTAGTTTACGTAAATGGATGAACTACTTTTCTTCCCTCCTATACCTAGTAAAGTGATTTGTTTGTATATTACGCCAGTATCATCGAACTCCAGTCGTGGAAGGGGGTAGCAAACGGTGTTTATCCAAAGGTATAGCCAGGTTAATATTAAAAATGTTAGTAAAAATAAAATGATGTCCCTGTATATTATCTTTCATCGTATGTTGACGCAGAATATCTGCATGGAAATATCATATGTACTTCGGTACATTAAAATAATATATATATATATATTTTTATTTTTATTTTATTGGGTTATTTTACGACGCTGTATCAACATCTAGGTTATTTAGCGTCTGAATGATATGAAGGTGATAATGCCGGTGAAATGTGTCCGGGGTCCAGCACCGAAAGTTACCCAGCATTTGCTCGTATTGAGTTGAGGGAAAACCCCGGAAAAAACCTCAACCAGGTAACTTGCCCCGACCGGGATTCGAACCCGGGCCACCTGGTTTCGCGGCCAGACGCGCTGACCGTTACTCCACAGGTGTGGACTTAAAATAATATATGATATGCGTAAATCACTTCGTGATTTAAGACGGCGCTTATTCCGTCGGATCCCGGCCAACTAGTCACTCATAACGAGTGCACCTCAGCACATGTGTGGATTTCGGTCCTACGTTCATAGACATCTATGACGTAGTGCAGAGGGCGGCCACTAGAGGGAACCCAAGAGTTGGAGCTTAATCTGAGACGATTCTGTCCGACGCCGGGGTGGTATCCGGTATGGCTTAGTGGATAAAGCATCAGCACGTAGAGCTGAAAACCCGGGTTCAAATCCCGGCGCCGGAGAGAATTTTTCTCCGTTCCATTACTCTTTCATCGTTAAAGTATTTAATTACATATTGCAACAGGACATAATATTATATTAATAATATTAACTCCGTACGTAGATGAAATTATTATTGGGGATCATCAGTGCGGCTTTAGGCGTAATAGATCGAATACTGATCAGATTTTTTCTATTCGACAGATATTGGAGAAAAAATGGGACTATAAGTGTACAGTGCATAAGTTATTCATAGATTTCAAAAAGGCATATGACTCGGTTAAGAGAGAAGTTTTATATAATATTCTTATTGAATTTTGTATTCCCAAGAAGCTAGTTCGAGTAATTAAAACGTGTTTCAGTGAAACTTACAGCAGAGTCCGTATAGACTAGTTTCTATCTGATGCTTTTCCAATTCACTGCGGGCTAAAGCGGGGATGATGCACTATCACCTTTACTTTTTAACTTCGTCTAGAATATGCCATTAGGAAAGTTCAGGATAACAGAGAGGGTTTGGAATTGAACGGGTTACATCAGCTCCTTGTCTATACGGATGACGTGAATACCTTAGGAGAAAATCCAAAAACGATTAGGGAAATTCTATTTGAAGCAAATAAAGCGATAGGTTTGGAAATAAATCTCGAAAAGACAAAGTATATGATTATGTCTCGTGACCTGAATATTGCACGAAATGGAAAAACAAAAATTGGAGATTTTTTTCCTTCGAAGAAGTGGAAAAATTCAAATATCTTGGAGCAACAGTAACAAATATAAATGAAACTCGGGAGGAAATTAAACGCAGAATAAATATGGGAAATGCCTGTTATTATTCGGTCGACAAGATTTTGTCATCTAGGCTCCTGTCAAAAAATCTGAAAGTTAGAATTTATAAAACAGTTATATTACCGGTTGTTCTGTATGGTTGTGAAACTTGGACTCTCACTTTGAGAGAGGAACAGAGATTAAGGGTTTTTGAGACTAAGGTTCTTAGAAAAATATTTGGGGGTAAGAGGGATGAAGTTACAGGAGAATGGAGAAAGTTACACAACACAGAACTGCACGCATTTTATTATTTATCTGACATAATTAGGAACATTAAATCCAGACGTTTGAGATGGGCAGGGCATGTAGCACGTATGAGCGAATCCAGAAATGCATATAAGTAGTGTGTTTAGCTGGGAGACCGGAGGAAAAAGACCTTTGGGGAGGCCGAGACGTAGATGGGATGATAATATTAAAATAAATTTGAGTGAAGTGGGATATGATGATAGATACTGGATTAATTTTGCACAGGATAGGGACCGATGGCGGGCTTATGTGAGGGCGACAATGAAACTGCTGGTTCTTTAAAAGCCAGTAAGTAAGTAAGTAAGTAAGTAAGTAAGTAAGTAAGTAAGTAAGTAAGTAGGTAAGTAAGTAAGTAAGTAAGTAAGTAAGTAAGTAAGTAAATAAGTAAGTAAGTCAGTAAGTAAATAAGTAAGTAAGTAAGTCAGTAAGTAAATAAGTAAGTAAGTAAGTCAGTAAGTAAATAAGTAAGTAAGTAAGTAAGTAAGTCAGTAAGTAAGTAAGTCAGTAAGTAAATAAGTAAGTAAGTAAGTCAGTAAGTAAATAAGTAAGTAAGTAAGTAAGTAAGTAAGTCAGTAAGTAAGTAAGTCAGTAAGTCAGTAAGTAAATAAGTAAGTGAGTCAGTAAGTAAATAAGTAAGTAAGTAAATAAGTAAGTAAGTAAGTCAGTAAGTAAGTAAGTAAGTCAGTAAGTAAATCAGTAAGTAAGTCAGTAAGTCAGTAAGTAAATAAGTAAGTAAGTCAGTAAGTAAATAAGTAAGTAAGTAAGTCAGTAAGTCAGTAAGTAAATAAGTAAGTAAGTAAGTAAGTCAGTAAGTAAATAAGTAAGTAAGTAAATAAGTAAGTAAGTAAGTCAGTAAGTAAGTAAGTAAGTAAGTCAGTAAGTCAGTAAGTAAATAAGTAAGTAAGTAAGTCAGTAAGTAAATAAGTAAGTAAGTCAGTAAGTAAGTAAGTCAGTCAGTAAGTCAGTAAGTAAATAAGTAAGTAAGTAAGTCAGTAAGTAAATAAGTAAGTAAGTAAGTCAGTAAGTAAGTAAGTCAGTAAGTAAATAAGTAAGTAAGTAAGTCAGTAAGTAAATAAGTAAGTAAGTAAGTAAGTCAGTAAGTAAGTAAGTCAGTAAGTAAATAAGTAAGTAAGTCAGTAAGTAAATAAGTAAGTAAGTCAGTAAGTAAATAAGTAAGTAAGTAAATAAGTAAGTAAGTAAGTCAGTAAGTAAATAAGTAAGTCAGTAAGTAAGTAAGTCAGTAAGTCAGTAAGTAAATACTACTGTCATGGCGGATAGCTGCTAGACACGTGTTATTACGCTCCGACTTAGGTGATTATTAGCAGCGGTTTTAGAGTGCATTACTATTTGAAAGTGTTTAAAAGTGTCGTGGTATATAATTTTGTGTTATTTCGCATTCGATTTCTACGACAAAATGGGTGGAAATAGCAATAATAAGAAGTCATCTCCCAGCGAGTTCTCCGAAGAAGCTGTCCGACGCGTCATGGTGGAAGCGTTGAAAGATCCCGGCATGCTGCAGGTACTGACGCAGGCCATCAGGACCGCTATTGTGGAGGACTTGAAACAAACTATTGCTGAAAACAGTGCTGTGATAGAAAGCCTGAAAACAGCTCTAGAGGAGAAGGACAGGCACATTAGGCAGCTCCAGATGAAGGTGGACGATCTGGAGCAATATCAGAGGCGACAGTGTTTACGGATTTTCGGTGTGAATGAAAGTGAGTCTGAGAAGACGGACACTATCGCCATTGACGTGGCTTCTAAAATAGGAGTACAATTAACTGAAAGTGATATCGACAGAAGTCACCGAGTGGGGCGAAGAAACAGTGATAGGCCTCGGCCTATCATTGTCAAATTCGTCAGCTATAGAAAGAGAGCTGAGGTATTCAGAAACAAAAAACTGTTAAAGGGTAGTCTTGTTACCGTCCGTGAAGATCTAACTAAAGCCAGGCATAATCTGTTAAAAGAATGCATAACTAAATACAGCTTGAAAAACGTGTGGACACAAGACGGAGACATTATTGTCAAAGTAGGCGAGCACAAACACAGAATTAAATGCCCAGAAGACATGATCTGAACGAGTCGGCTGCGTAAAACTAGTAAGGCAACTAATTTTAATATACTGCAATATTCAATCTATATTAAATTTTACTCTATCAGTAACTTTACGTAATAATTAATTCTTTTTCATTCTTATTTTTATCATTTAGTACTGTAAGTCACTTTAACTTTTACCATATAATAACGTTATTTATTAATTAATTATTTTTCTTCTTCACATTCTTTATCATTTAGTACTGTAATTTTAAGTTATTATTGCTAGAAAATAATTTAAAATCTTGAATTGCATATAAGTTGGTACAATTGAGAACAAAAAGCAGCATGTTCACCCGACAGTCCCTGAGGTCAGTGTACAGAGACCGGTCCCCTCTATTAACACGAACAATAGCAATCCTACCTGCCCACTGCCCTGTACCGCAGACATACTCAAGGCTGCGCTTTCTTTCTCTCCTTTGTCACTTAATGTTGTTCACGTGAATGCTCAAAGTCTGTTGTGTCATTTTGACGAATTTTCTTCTATCTTCTCACCTTTAGACATTCACGTTATTCTTATCTCCGAATCTTGGTTACATCCTAATCTTCCTTCCACTCTCGTAAACCTTCCTGGCTATACGCTTTGCCGTAATGACAGAGAGGGCAAGAGAGGCGGAGGGGTGGCTGGTTATATTAGATCCGATTTGCGACCTAAAATTATTCATCACTCTCCAAGCCAGTACTCTGCCAAACCCGAGTTCATGTTCATTGAAATTTGCACCTTATTTACAAAATGTCTAGTGTGTGTCGTATATAAACCCCCACATATATATGACGTAGATGATTTCGAAACCGCCTTACTAAACGTAACGCCGCAATATGAGAACGTTATAATCATGGGTGACTTCAATTCAAACTTACTTGACTTACATTCTAGTACGACTAAAAGACTTAAATCATTCTTTCAGTGCCTTGATATGGTAATCCTACCCCTAGCTCCCACACATCATACGGAAGGTACAGACACATTACTGGACTTGATAATTACTAACAATGCCGACAAAATACTGACGCATGGACAGTTGCCTGCACCAGGACTATCAGGGCATGATATCATTTATCTATCGTTTAATCTGCAGTGTCCTAAATCGACTCCTAGAGTAATTACTTACAGGGATATCAAAAGAATAGATGATATTGCACTGAAAGAAGACGCTGCGCAACTTCCATGGCACATGATCTGGACATTACGAACTGTAGACGAGAAAGTAGACTTATTCAATACGTTAATACTTCAACTTTATGACAAACACGCACCATTAAAGACCAAACGTACCAGAAAGACCCCAGCCCCTTGGATGACGACTGAAATACGTAGCCTGATGTCCGAACGCGACTTAGCTTATAGGAAATACACCCGCAATAAAAACGACGAATATTTTAACTTATATAAACACCTAAGAAACAGAACGACTCAACTAATAAGAAACGCTAAACTCAAATACTCCTACAAACTTATAGATCCCAACACAACCTTTTCCGAGTTATGGAAAAATCTGAAGGTCATTGGACTTGGAAGGGCTAGTGAACAAGCAGACATACCCATCCCACTTGACCGATTGAACGAACACTTTGTAAAGGACCCGACCTTAAACAACACAACGAAACAAGACACAGTTTTGCCTGACTCAGCTCCCCCAACTCGAGACAAATTCTATTTTACTGACGTCACTCCTATTGACGTAATGAAAGCCATCCGACGCATCAAGACGAAAGCTCAAGGGCCAGACAACATTAGCATATTACTCATACAGAAAATACAAGACATAGTAATACCTACAATTGCACACATATTCAATAGTTCCTTAATCACTTCAACTTTCCCTAAAATATGGAAGCAAGCTTTCGTTCTTCCTCTTCCAAAAGTCAAAGTTCCCACCGACCCGAACGACTATAGACCAATCAGTATCCTGCCAGCCATATCAAAAGCACTGGAAAGAATCGTACACAGACAAATTACTAACTACATGAACGAACACAAACTATTCGACAAGTATCAGTCAGGTTTCAGAGCTGGACACAACACAAGCACTGCTCTACTTAAAGTGACAGAAGACATTCGTGAAGCAATCGACTCTAATAAAGTAACAATACTAACACTTCTTGACCTTAGCAAAGCTTTCAACTCTGTAAATTTCGACCTGCTCACCCATAAATTGAGAAATCTGCATTTGTCAGAGACTGCTGTGAGTTGGTTCGAATCCTACTTACGGGAAAGACAACAATGTGTTGTATCCGGGAATCGAAGCTCTTCCTGGTTTAACATAACATCAGGTATACCACAGGGTTCGGTACTCGGACCATTGTTGTTCACGATATATGTCAGTGATATTACATCTCATGTAAGGCATTGTAACTATCACTTGTATGCTGACGACCTTCAATGCTACATCTCTTCCCGCTTAGATCGAATAAATGACGCTATAGATAAATTGAACAAAGACATTGACTCGATTGTGACATGGACAAAGAAATTCCATCTTAATATCAATCCTGGAAAGACACAAGCAATCATATTAGGACACAAACGGCAAACCGACGCTGTAAAGCACCTCGACATTTCCCCCGTTAAAGTAAGTACAGTGCATATCCCTTTCAGTTCTTTGGTAAAAAATCTTGGCATTCACATGGATAATAATCTCAACTGGGACATGCAAATCACAGAAACCTGCAGAAAAGTATATTCTATTATTCATGTGCTAAAAAGGATAAATGTTCATCTTCCCTCTTGCTTAAAAAAGTCCCTTGTGCAGACCCTTGTATTTCCCCATTTTGACTATGCTGACATTTTACTGACTGACCTTTCCAGCGACAACAAAATGAAACTTCAACGTGCTCATAATTTGTGTGTACGTTTTGTAAGCAATGTTCGTAAATATGATCATATTACCCCATCCCTGGAAGCAATAGGTTGGCTTAAACTAGATAAGAAAAGAAATTTACATTCACTTCTCTTTCTTTTCGAAATCTTGAACTCTTCTATTCCTTCGTACCTGTCGTCTCGCTTCACTTACCTTTCTTCCCACCACAATCTGAACACACGCTCTCGCCATGAAACAATACTAACAATACCATCCCATCGCACCTCCTCATACTCATCCTCTTTCACAATAGCCCTGCCAAGACTCTGGAATTCGTTACCTGCTAGCATCAGGGACTGTCGAAATAAAATTCAATTCAAACGCAAACTTACTAGGCACTTGATCAGTAATTGAGACTCGTTCAGACATGGTTTCTTGTAAATAGTTCTTTTAATCTACCACAAAATATCTCAATATCCGGTAATTTCATCACTATAGAATTTTGTTATTGTAGGTTTAATTTGTAGTTTAGTAAATACAAAAATATTCTTTGTTCTTAACTTCTATGATAAAATGTCTAGCTTTCATTAATCAGGTATTCTTGTCGTACTTTAATTTTTATTGTAATTGTCATTGTAAATTTAATATTAATTGTAATCTTATTGTTCATGTTATAGTTGTAATCCCCTGGTAGAGGGGCAGAGAAGGCCTGATGGCCTTATCTCTACCAGGTTAAATAAATAAATCTAATCTAATCTAAATAAGTAAGTAAGTCAGTAAGTAAATAAGTAAGTAAGTCAGTAAGTAAATAAGTAAGTAAGTAAATAAGTAAGTAAGTAAGTCAGTAAGTAAATAAGTAAGTAAGTAAATAAGTAAGTAAGTCAGTAAGTAAATAATAAGTGAAATTCACTGGTGTTTTGTATAACCTATCAATCGCAGCTGTTTGTGGTCATTATGGCAGTGCATTTCTGTAAATATCTGCATACAAATCTCACATCTCGTCTCTATTATATGGCAAGTTTCTGATCCTTAATGCCCTCCATTTGCTTTTCCGGCAGCTAGCTCACAGACTTTTTCATCAGCTTCTTACTACTTGATGACTATTTGTGGGAACATAAACCTTACACATTATGATTTTTTGGTTTAACCAGAAAGATCATTTGTATGGAAATAATTCTCCCAGCGAAATAACACAACAGCCACGAGTATAAACGCAATAGCGATACGAAAGAAGCGCCTGCTAAGAAAAAAGGTTGTTTTGAAAATTAAAGAATATCCCATTAGTTGAATCTCTACACGTTATCTGTTTCTAATTTCCTACGTGGGTCCCACGAGACTGTTTACTTGAATTATTTCTACAGTACTTAAGGGCGCATTCTTTATTTTTATTATTATAACACATTTTTATCATCCCCGACGTAACAAACTACGCCTCTGCGGAGGCCCCAACGTCATTTTTTCTTATTTTCTTTAAGAACCTTATCAGAGCTGTGGAGCCTGTGATCATCCTGCATTACCATGAAAATTAAATTCAAAATAGAAATGAAGGGGCAGCTGAAAACAGAATACATCAGTGGCGTGTTAGTTTACAACGAAGATTCTCACCGATATGCTACAGGGTGTGATGTTCTTTAGGAAATACTCTTTTGTATTGATATTTCACTTATGAAAGACTTTACCAAATTAAGATTTTAATGGTATACACACTGTCGTTATTTAATTAACAAATTTTAACATCAATAACAATTACGAATAGAAATTGAGGTGCTTTGAAACAAGAACTTAACTATTTATTTTATTTTATTGGGTTATTTTACGACGCTGTATTAACATCTAGGTTATTTAGCGTCTGATTGAAATGAAGGTGATAATGCCGGTGAAATGAGTCCGGGGTCCAGCACCGAAAGTTACCCAGCATTTGCTCATATTGGGTTGAGAGAAAACCCTGGAAAAAACCTAAACCAAGGAACTTGCCCCGACCGGGATTCGAACCCGGGAAGAACGTAACTAGAAAATCTTGAATTTGAAATAGAAATCATCAAACATTCTACATCTGGTACAATAGCATTGCGCAGAACGACGTTCAAATGCTTCTAGATGGCGCTGTCTTTGTTGGAGAGAACTAAAATTTTGCCAGGAGAAAGGTGTTCTATTAAGAATTCAACATATGCTGGAAACAGAAATACAACGTAACATGTGTTAAGTTGTTATTCCGGGGAACGCCTCAATTATAGAGGGAAATCTAATAGTACATTATGCAACGAGCCTATAATGGTAGTAATTAAGACGCGAGTATGTTTATGAAACGAGCGCAAGCGAGTTTCATAATTTTCATACGAGCGTCTTTATTACCATTTTAGGCAAGTTTCATACGACTTTTTATGCTCGACCATATTTCTAACTTCAAATTATTCATAAGTATTCATATTATTCTTATCTGACTAGGGAGCGGAAGTGACCTTGTGCAGTCTCGTAAATTGTGAGATGTGCGGAGACGCGAAAGTATTGATTTTTTCCGAGGAAGAAATATCATTGACCTTAATATAATCTAGAGAGTAAAATGAACATTAATCTTGATATAACCTGGAAATTGATTTAGACATTGAAAAACACCTTCTGCGACAGTATTGGATTTCCAGCCTCCGTGACGTTTCGCTACTTGTCTTTCGATTGCATATCCGAGAATAATCGATACTTGCGCTTTCATATTGCTACAATGGTGTTTTCTGATTGGTGGAACACCTGAACTTTAATGAGGCCCATTAAAGGGCTGCTGCCAGGTGTATAATTACTACATTTTGGCATGGTCGAGCATGAATAAAATTAAAATTACATTCAAATGTCATGCATTTGTATAGCGCTGTATTTTTAATGAACTCGCGGACACCCCTGGGCACTTGAGAAGTAATGGGAGCCCAAACAGTGCGGACACTGCTTGCACTCATGTGAACCAAGATTTAAGGACGCGGTTTCATGACTCGGGAGAGGGGGGGGCAGAATGAGCTTCCTAGTAGACGCGGGTTGGCTGGCGGTCCATAGGAGGAGCACTATAGAGGAAAGTGAAGTCGTAAAGATGTAGATGCTTGGACAGCGGCCAGATAAGATGGTCGGTCGGCCTGCCAGGTGTGTGAATGGGAACAAGACAAGGGAACACACCTTCCTCCTCCCCGGGAGTGGCGTGCCAAGGCCAGCCGTCAGGCTGGAATAGTGCCGCTGCTCTTCTATTTAGTTGTTACGGGCTCCAACACAGGTGGAGAAACGCCTACCGCGGGCGAGGGGAGTTGTTTACAAATTAGTAAAACCATCGTATTATTTTTCATATTTGATATATTGTGTGTAAGTGGCAAAGTTCAACGACTGCAATAAATAAAAATGATAAGTAGATGAAACCCGAAGCCAATGACCCTGTCGACATTAAAGAGTCGATACCCGTTGAATTTTATTGCAGTGTCTATTCCTTTAGATTAGAATAGTACATTATGCAACGAGCCTATAATGGTAGTAATTAAGACGCGAGTATGTTCATAATTTTCATATGAGCGTCTTAATTACTACCATTATAGGCAAGTTTCATACGACTTTTTATGCTCGACCATATTTCTAACTTGAAATTATTCATAAGTATTCATGTTATTCTTATCTGACTGGGGAGCGGAACTGACCTTGTGCAATATCTCGTAAATTGTGAGATGTGCGCAGACGCGAAAGTATTGATTTTTTCCGAGAAACAAATGTCATTTCCCTTGATATAATCTAGAGAGTAAAATAAACTCTAATCTTGATATAACCTTGAAATTGATTTAGACATTGAAAAACGAGATGACAAATTGGATTTATTTGAATATTATTTACAATTGACGTTAATTATTATAGTAACAGAACATAACCTTCTGCGACAGTATTGGATTTCCAGCCTCCGTGACGTTTCGCTAGTTGTCTTTCGATTGCATATCCGAGAATAATCGATACTTGCGCTTTCATATTGCTACAATGGTGTTTTCTGATTGGTGGAACACCTGAACTTTAATGAATAGGTGTACTTTAAAGGGCTGCTACCAGGTGTATAATTACTACATTTCGGCACGGTCGAGCATAAAATACATTATTAACATTACATTGCGTGAATAATATAAAAATTCCGCTTGAACATAGAAAAAACAAAGTTTAAATTACGAAAATGTAGGCCTGCTTAATGTAGCTTTGGAAATCAAGAGGTCATTCAACAGTAAAAGGGTTTGTTGTGTATAGCTAAGGAAATGACTTAATAACATAAAAACGTTAGAAAAGAGAGTCAAGCAAGCATTGTAAAGAAATCTTGCCCCTCAAACGAAACAAGGAAAGCAAAGAGGAAGTAAGAAACAATGGAAGATAGAAAGGAGAATACGAAAGAAGCGGAATGAAAGAAGCAGAGAAAGAAACAAAGAAAGAAAACAATGGGAAAGGTTGAAAACCTAGAAGAAAAGAAAGGGCAAAGAAGAAAAACGACACAGGAGATATGAATACAACAAAGAAGGAAAATGAAAGAAGTACGTAAATGAAAATGACGGAAAGAATTGGAGAACGATACGAGTTACAAAAATATCGGAGGAAGGAAAATTAAAGAAACACGACACAAGAAGAACAAAAGAAGTCAGAAAATAAGAAAAGAATTAAATGAAAAAATATTAAAGAAAACGCGAAAGAAGACAAACGAAATAAGTGTGAAAAATAAAAAAGAATGAAGTCAAGGAAAATCGAAAAAGAATGGAAAAATAAAACCGAAACAAGTATGAAAATTAAGAAATGAATTTAAGGACGAAAATGAAGCATAACAAGATAGAATAAAAACTATAGCCTAGGCTATAGGCTAAGTATGAAAATTTAGAAAAACTGGGAGGAAAACGAAGGATAACATGATAGAGTAAAATAATAACTGATTATAAAAAAAATGCTAGGCGGAGAACGAAAAAAGCAGGGAAAGCAAAGAGGTAGACCGTCTGTAATAAGGAGAGGAATGAAATAGATGGTAGAAGGAAAAAAAGTATGTAAGAATGATGCAGAAATATATTGAAATAAAGAGAAATGTGTCAAAAAAATATTAGAGTAAATAATGAAAGAAAAGGGGCATGAAAGAGAAGCAAAAATAAGAAAGAAAATAAAAATTGAGACTTATGACAAGACTGCAAAGCAAAAGAAGTGAAAACAAGATCGAAATGAGATAAGGAAGCGAGAAGGTAAATGGGATAAAAGAGGGAAAAGGTACACTGAAAAAGGAGGAAATAAAGAAAGAGAAAAACAGTGAAACAATAATTTAAATGGATGACGACATCCAATATAACTTGGACGCATTTCTTGTTTACTAAAGCGGATTGTTAGATCGCCTTCAATTTGAACGAAAATACGGCAGGGGTGACCAACGCTCTGAAACTTCAAGAAAGAGAAGTACGAAGTTCGATATCCCTTGCACTCCTCGTTCGCCTTCGCACCCCAAAGTCTTCCTGCGTGGGGGTTAAACGTACATTCACCAAGGAAATGGAATAATTATAATTCTATCGCCCATTTATATGGATAAACACAAATCTGGGGTGCGTACTGAAGCGTGAGAGAGATTAAACAGCGGGGGAATAGAGCAATATGCCAGACAATGCAGCTTAGAGAACTATGAGATGGGCCAGGATCCAATAAAAATGCACAGAGAGCGCTGGAAGATAAGAGGTCATTACCGAAAGACGTAGACCTACACAGCGGAATAGACCTAAGACTGAGGGAGGGAGATAACAAGAGGATGTGTCATCGGTTATTATTATTATTATTATCATTATTATTATTATTATTATTATTATTATTATTAATTACAATGTGCAATCAATAATAATGTATATTTCCGAACTTGTATTTATTGTACCGTTAAACATGTAGTCTACATGTGCGTGTCACTGAAGATCATTGCTTCAATTTGTGTAACAGGTCTATTGTAATCATGTGATTTCTTTATTCGGGAACATGTGAAGGATGTAATTTATACCTACCTCTACATGAGACTGAAGAAATCAGACTAGGGTCACTGCTGCGAGTGCATCCATAAAAATAGACATGTTGGAGAAAGCGTGGAAAGAATTTGACTTTCGTGTTAATGTGTGACGTAGGAACGATCATGACTTTAAAATCAAATGTAGGAAACAGAAAACGAATGTCATTTTTAAACAGAACTATAAATGATTGGAATGACCTACCTCCAGCGGTCTTTGAGGGCTGTCCTTCCTTAAGGAGATTCAAGAATAACTTAAAACGTTGTGTAAAAAGTGTAAATTAAAATTAAGGTGACATTAATTTTTTAAGGTGACATGTATTTATTTAGCTTGACGAGTTACTCCCTTGGTTTGAATTGTAAGTTTAGTTTAAATGTAGTTCTGTTTATAAGTATGCATAAGGCTGTAATTATTTGACTTATTTGAACTGTTGTATCAGTGAAGCGAGGTGAGTCAGTGAAGTTATGGTTTTACAGTGTAGTGAATAGTTTCGATTAGTGATAATTTATAGCGTCAATGAAATGTGTTCTATAGTGTCAGTGAAATGTGCTACATAGTGTCAGTGAAATGTGTTCTAAAGTGTCAGTGAAATGTGTCATAGTACCAGTACAGTGAGTTAGATGAGAGTAAAGTGAAAGATTATTATCAGTACCAATGTGAAACTTATGTAAGGCCTATACATATGTAGGTTGTAATGTAAAATTAGGTTCACTTATTAATTAGGTTATATTATGTACTATTAATTGTAATTATTGTGTATAATTGTATTGCGTATTCTTATTGTATTGTGTAGTGTATAATTGTAATATGTATTGTAATTTTATTGTGTATTGTTTATATTGTTTGTACCATTGCCACCGACTGCTTGTCCACTTGCAGTGTAAATAAATAAATAAATAAATAAATAAATAAATAAATAAATACATATAAACATACATACATACATACATACATACATACATACATACATACATAAACAAAGGGTTCTCACATTGAGTGTTAATAACGTGCAGGGTTTAAGCTAGAAAATAAATAATTGTAGCAAAAATGCACAAATGAACAATTTTATATTTCTGCCAATTGCGAAATGCTTGTGCAATATTATAAATAATTGTGCAGAAAGATAAAATTAATAAAGTATACAGAAACAAAAAGATATGTAATTTGTTTCTTGGAGTTGTATTACTTTCAATCCACGTTATTACAATCTAGATATACTTATGTAAGTAAATCATTAGACGTAAGTATGTTTAGAATCAATTACTGCTGAATTTACATCACGTTAAAATACGTTATTTTGTGGGCACTCTAAACATTGAAATTCTTTACTAGTAGGCCCTTGAAGATTTATTGTTAGCAGTGTGCTAACTCTTTTCACTTGAAGACAGTTTCTAACTCCAGTTTTTACAAGATTCATGTAACTAAATTCCCGTTCACAATTTACAGTATGCGATGGAAGTATATAAATCAATTAGAAGAAATTTGTTCACTTAACTTACGTGAATTGCACCAACTCTTTGAAATCAATTCCTGAACATCTATTGCTCAATACCTTTTTGAAGATTGCCCATGCCATTAGCATTTCATTTAAATTCAGATTAGTTCAAACACATCTCTGATTTCATTTTCTCCATTACCATCTTCATTTCTGTGGTTGTCGCATTTTTGCACATTTACATTCAAAGATTGTTCCATTTTTATAAGTCGAGTAGCAAAATGCGACAAATGCGACTATGGTTTAAACCCTGATAACGTGCCAATTAAAACTGTGACATTTTCTTAAACAAAATATATGCAAAACGTTAATGCAGGTATCATTAATAGAATTTACTTACTTAATAATAATCATATAGTCTATAGTTTATTATAAAACAACCTTCTGAATTTACACGTTGCCGAAAAAGACAAAGTAAGCAAAAATATAATAATAATGGAAATAATAAATATACAAGGGGCAATCAGTAAATTTCCGGACTGCTCTATATGTAGGCAACACGCAGGACATAGGAAATGGAGAAGTTAACTTATATAGAACAAGGAAAACGCCTGAAATTTATACTAAATGCATCACTTAAAAAGCAGAGAAGAAGACTAGCAAAAGGCGTGTATGGAGAGATTTCAGGGAAAATCGCAATAGGTTCTTGACATATTTACACGAAATCACGTGTAGAAGCTCAGTTCTTAAAGACAATCTGACGCTGTTTGATAGACTGACTCAACAGGCAGTGAAGCAATGATCTTCAGTGTGCAGTCCGGAAATATATTGATCGCACCTTGTACATACAATGAGTGTTACCATACTTTTGAAACACGCAGTAACTGTATATATTTTTTTTTATTTCGTTGTTCTCTCGTCATATCAAAATCATATAAATCTTCTTTGTTAGATAATATTAATGATAATGATAATAATAATTCTTTATTTATACTGGCAGAGTTAAGGCCATAGGGCATTCTCTTACACTCTACCAGGTCACAAAGTATACAACCAGTTAAAATTTAACAAAAAGTTAAAGAACAGAATATTAACATATTACAAAAAAAAATAATAATAG
Organism: Periplaneta americana; assembly: GCF_040183065.1. NCBI lineage: Eukaryota > Metazoa > Arthropoda > Insecta > Blattodea > Blattidae > Periplaneta > Periplaneta americana. The sequence goes on along the minus strand of NC_091119.1, from coordinate 188,809,426 downwards.
CATAATAAAATCGACACTAAACGACATGAAAATAATACCATAACAGAAAAAAAAGAAAGTAAAATACATTGGAATATAGTGAAAGCAACTCACTTAGTATAAATGGTTAATATGGAAAAACGTAAGGAAGAATATATCAAAATGGAATGTAATAAAATAATAATAAAAAAGAAAAGAAATACGAAAATTAAATAAAATTCACGATAAAAAGGCTATGATAATAAATTCATCGGCTGATAAAGAGAACAAAAAGAGGAAAGGAAGGAAAAATAAATATATAGCCTATATTTTTACAAAACTATGGCAGAGAAAAGGGCTTATAACTGAAAGGAATCTAATTCAAACTTTGTTAGATACAATTATTAATAAATTTATTTTTTTACTATTCTTCGTTCTTAGTTAATGAAATCCTTCAATGCACCTTATTCTAATATTACACATTATTTCATTCCATCCTTTCAACGTGCCACGTGATAGTCATGTTAAACAAATAGAAATATCTCCTTAACAGAGATGCCTGTATTAGGTGGGGTGTCCATAGCTTCAACTTTGTTATCGTGTCGCCTGATAGATGGCAGCTTTCACCACTGCTCGTTAAAATCGATACTAGCTGACAGTTTAAGAAAGAATATGAAGGTTCTGTGAAGTAATTCAAACAACGATAATCTTATCTCTTCTGTGGTTATAGTCGTCACTTCTCTTCGCCCTGCTCTAAAAAGATGTGTATTTTATCTGCCATTAACCCGTTACAAAGTGACAACGCAACTATACATAAATCATATTAATGCTTGTGTCAATTTAAATACAAGGGAATACAACATAAGCAGTTGTAGTTCTCTTGATAAAGCGGTTAGATACGATTCGGAACAGCGGGAGGCTATGGCTACAGCATTTAGAAGGGCCTATTCCTTCTTAACATCTCCAAGTCTGAAGTTTCTACCATTAGAAAGAAGATTAACGCCAACAACCGTACAAATGTAGCGTTGAAACAGAGATGACATACTGTAGATAAAATATAAAGCAATAACTAATCTATGTTCAGTTTAAGAACAAAACCGTATAGAATAACTCTTCTCGGGTTCTCAGCCAGGTTCCCTGAAGAAGATGGCAGAGCTAGCCGTCGAAAGCTTGGAAGCTAATCTCCAACTCACCTGGCTGAGAACCTGAGAAGAGTTATTCTACATCAAACGCCGGGAAAGCCTCACGTCATACAAAACCGTATAGTATAACAGTCTTACTAATAAACCGTGTATAGTTTTTATACGAGACTTATGCAGAGTTGAGACAGAAAACGTTACTAATAAACCGTGAATAAGCTATGGACGTATAAACAGGCTGTAACTATACAATGGGAATTACTTTGCAGTAGTTATATACACGAAACCCCTTGTTTAAGTGTTGTATATAGGGAAAAAATGGCCGCCCCTTTAACAGCTGTTCGTAACGACTGTCATTTTATGATGATGTTTACCTTGTAACCACAGAAGAACAAACCAAAGATCATTGAATTATTAGAATAATATTGCTGTAGCTTGTACTCTTTGACCAAAATGTAGTGTGGTAATCGATTAGAGCCAGTTGTACTATCGATATTTAACATGCCACACTAGAGCGCTCTACCGGATCCAGTAGAGAACCTCAGATATTCTATTACCTTTCGTAACGAAGTAATGACGAAACTATGACGTAGCTGTGTAACTGTTATACTGTTATACACGACGTACGTAGTGATTATTAGTAAGGAATTTACACACGACTTATAAACGAGCTACTCATTGTATAAGTATAAGACAGTTAAACGTCTGTATATAGAGTTTTTATTAAGACCGTAAAAATATACCTCCCTTAAGAGTCTTATAACCAGGCTTCGAGACTTGGGACCCGATACAATAAGTTTACTGTGCATGTACTATTGGTTGTTGGCTCGCTGCAGGTAGTGAAATGTAGAGATGTGTTGAGGTTCCTATCTAGAATAGAGTACGGTAGTATGGGGAAACATATACATATGTACATTCTGAAAGTAAATATACATTACACAATGACAATGTCAAAAGAATGTGAAAAGCATTTATTCTCCTGTATTTTATAAGCATTTGTGTTTAATTATACACAGTGTCAATGGTGGAAATAAACATATAGCAATTTAATTTCTTCATTTATCCTACTGGTCGTCTTTAGGAAGTGCAGTTACAGTACCGAATTGCAATGTACTACAAGATACATTTTCAGTGTCTCAAACGTAAATCTTTTTCGGTTATCTGCCAAACACAGTTTCTACTGTGAAAAGCTGCGCTCTACGTCGCATGATGTGATAGGAGCAAAACGAAAAAAACCTAACATCATTGCAGTTCCTAAGAGACAGTCCTTTATTCTCGAGTGACTCTATGTCCACAAATTTGCTGTTTATGTTACACAATGTTCCATATCAGTTATTTTTACATAAAATTGATTTCCACTTCTGTTTTACACGTTCAGTAACCGGTGTACTTGATGTCTCATTAATTCTCCGTGTCTTTCCTCAACTAATTTGAGGGCTTCCGGCATGTCTTGCTCTGACTTTTCTAACCGTGTCATAGTTTCAGACACAGTTTGAAATGGGTTTGTATGGAAATCAAATTATTCGTCAGAACCTTCAAATCCAGAGCGCTTTCCTTTACGTATTTGTTGGCATTCATTCTACAGTACCCCCACCCTCTGTACGCTTTACCACTATACTCAGTACGCCGTTATGCGGATTTCCCACTGAACTGCTCTATTGGGTCCGAAGTCTCGAAGCCTACTTATAACTGAATATGTATGAACATTTTGATGTGCAAGAAAACCCAGTTTTCTGTCCAAGGACAGGTATTTCACTTCAAACTCAGCATTCTCTAATTTCCTATTTTCTGCTTTCCTTTCAGTCTTCGTATATGGTCCATGTATCTTAATGTCTATCATCTGATATCTTCTTCTGCCCCGAAGTTTTCTCCCGTTCACTATTCCTTCCAGTGAATCCTTCAGAAGCCAGTTTCTTCTCAGCCATTGAAGCAACCAATTGCTTTTTCTCTTCCTGACCAGTTTCAGCATCATTCTTTCTTCATCCACTCTTTTCATCACAACTTCATTTCTTATTCTGTCCGCCCATTTTACAAGCTCCATTCTTCTCCATATCCACATTTCGAATGCTTCTAGTCGTTTCTCTTCACTTCGCTGTTTCTACCCCATACAATGCCACACTCCATACAATGCACTTCACTACTCTCTTTCTTAGTTATTTTTCCAGAGATCCGCGAATGTTCATTTTTCTATTAAAACCTTGCTATTGCTATTCTCCTTTTGAGTTACTGACAGCAGCTCATGTTACTGCTTATAGCACACCACAAGTATTTGAAGATGTTCGCCTGTTCCACTGCCTTATTTAGAATGGGAAAGTTTACTTTCTTTATTTTTCTTCCAATAACCACAAACTTCGTCTTGTTTGCATTTATCTTCATCCCATACTGCTCACAGTTGTCATTTAGCTCCAGTAGCAGATCCCTTAGTATCGGCTCCTCTTCTGCTAACAACGCCATATCATCAGCAAATCTTATGCACTTTATTCTTCTTCCTCCTACTATCATTCCTCCCATGTTCTGAGAACAGTTCTGCACTAAATTCTCCACGTAGATCTTGAACAAGGTAGGTGATAAAGGGCATCCTTGTCGTACTCCCTATTTCACCTCTAGTATTTTTTCTCCTATCCTGACTTTCACTCGTTTCAATTACATTGTCTATGGTAATTAATTGTATATTATTTTTATATCTTATCTATGCAAATTTAGAAACTGTACCGGTATCTACAATTGAAAGTAGCTCGCCATGGAATACGACAATCTTAAGGCGACAAAGTATGTGGTTTACTTTTCTCTAGGAGATCGAAAAGAGAATTATCATTAAGAGAACTGTAGCTTCTCTTACTGTTTTTGTACCATGTCAAGCCTGAGCACAGAAGCTGTACGCTCATGACATACTGCAACGCTGGTAGCGGACATGTAGGTTACAAGCTGCACTTGACATCGCGAAATAGAGCCCAGAAGTACTGGCACATCTCATGTACAATACCACTTCTCGTGTATGTTTGTGCAATACCAAACGTTTATAATGTTTCATTGCAATATTTAATTAACAAGTGAACACTACTGGAAAATAAAATAAGACAACACTAAAACGCACAACGAACACTCACTGACGCCACAAAATTGAGTTCTGTAGTATCGATACATTTTATCGCTCTCGTTTCTCCTAGTATCCTCTGTGCTTTATTATAAATTAACATTGGTCTTCAGTTATAAATATTATTTATTTTACGACGTTTTATCAACTGTTGTGGTTATCTAGCGTCTGAATGAGATGGAGGTTATAATGTCAGCGAAATGAATCCAGGGTCCAGCGCCGAAAGTTACCAAGCATTTTCACTTAATGAGTTGAAGGATAACCCCGGAAAAACCCAATTGTGTGATTTTCTCCAACCAGGATTTGAACCCAGACCCGCTCGTTTCACGGTCAAATTCTCTCTAAATTGACTAAGCATATTGGGAACTAAATGTCTTCATGAAAACACGCTGTGGAATGTTTCCTATGGAACCATTTTTATCTCGAAAAGGAAGCAGAATGGAACAAAACTGTTTTAAACTTTTTGTTTAAAAAAAAGCATCTCAAAGATGTATATATCTGATATCGCCAAAGCAGGCAATATGACCATGCTATGTAAGGAAATAATAATGAAAATAACATTTATGCTCGACCATGCCGAACTGTAGTAATTATACACCTGGTAGCAGTCCTTCAATGCATGTCATTAAAGTACACCTATTCATTAAAGTTCAGTTTTTCGATTATTCTCGGATATGCAATCGAAAGACAACTAGCGAAACGTCACGCAGGCTAGAAATCCAATACTGTCGCAGAAGGTTATGTTCTGTTACTATAATAATTAGCGTTAATTGTAAATAGCCTAATATTCAAATAAATTCAATTTGCCATCTCGTTTTTCAATGTCGAATTCAATTTCAAGGTTATATCAAGATTAACGTTTATCTTACTCTCTAGATTATATCAAGGTCGTCGACATTCGTTTCCCGGAAAAAAATCAATACTTTCGCGTCTGCGCACATCTCACAATTTATGAGGTAGGCTATTACACTCATTCGCATAACAATAACATGAATACTTATAATTTCAAGTTAGAAATATGGTCGAGCATAAAAAGTCGCTTGCGCTCGTTTCATAAACATCCTCGCGTCTTAATTACTACCATTATAGGCTCGTTGCATAATGTACTATTATTTATTTGTAATTTATTGATCTAATATTTAAATGTATTTTGTCTGGCAACATGAAATTCACTGCTTTGACTAAACAGTTCACGATTCATGAGACTTAAAACCTATCTTTTTTTCTTGACGACATGAAATGATAAGTAGGTCTACCAACTCCGAAAACCGAATACCATTTTTAAATTGTATCCTGTTTATTTATTAATAAAACTGTCACTATATTATTATTATTATTATTATTATTATTATTATTACTATTATTATCATTATCATTATTATTACGTACGATTGTTTTTCAAATAATACTCGCTAGTAACTTTAGTTTAATGAACATTGGCAGATCTTTCAGAGTCAAACAATGCTGTGAACATGAAAATAATTAACTGCCAGTTGTAGTAGTAAATTCAAAATAAGACTGGCAAAAGAAAAATTCAACGTGACAACTCGAAAATCACTATAATCCACTAAGTAATGTAGGTCTACTAATAGGGAAATAGATTTCACCCTTAGGGTATAAAATAATAAGACACAGAGCATAACACTGTGAAGTTTAATAATAATAATAATAATAATAATAATAATAATAATAATAATAATAATAATAATAATAATAATAATAATAACAATAACAATAACAATAACAATAATAATAATAATAATAATAATAATAATAATAATAATAATAATGTTATATTTTATTTAACGACGCTCGCAACTGCAGAGGTTATATCAGCGTCGCCGTATGTGCCGGAATTTTGTCCCGCAGGAGTTCTTTTACATGCCAGTAAATCTACTGTCATGAGCCTGTCGCATTTAAGCACACTTAAATGCCATCGACCTGGCCCGGGATCGAACCCGCAGCCTTGGGCATAGAAGGCCAGCGCTATACCAACTCGCCAACCAGGTCGACGACAACAACAATAATAATAATAATAATAATAATAATAATAATAATAATAGTTCCGCATAGAACTGTGGTAATTCATATCTATTACAAAGGACCACGTGAGGCTGACATTTCAATTCGAGTGAAGAAGGCAAGGCAGTCTTATTTTTCCCTGGCAGGTAATGGAAGATTCTCTCGCTCCAGAGCTCCCAGTCAAGGGAGGCAGTGTTAATTGTATGTTCAGTTGAACAAAGTGATAAAGCATTACGAGGGTGGGTTGTGACGTATTGCTGACAGCCCTGCTTTATCCTCACCCCCATTTATAACGCCCTATTTCCTGACTGCCTTCTAATTCCTAATCACCAAATGGGCTCTCTCTCCTTCCTTTTGTTGCACTTCTCGTAAATCCACCTGGCCATCGCTCACGGAGCGTTTCGCACCCCCCACCCCAACCCTCTTTTATCTAAGCACCTCTCTCCGCGACGCACATCTTTTCACCCAGCAAGAAGGTTTGGCTGAAGAGAGAGATACGGCATATTGTCCAAGAGCGGGAACTCATCTCAATGGCGACGGGTCTGATAAAAAGTCGTTAACCACACTCGCAAGGGAAATCGGTGCCACCTGAAAGCAAGCAGGATTTTAATTACGCGCTCCATCTTACTGCGATGAAAACAGCTTATGGTGCCAGCTTCACTCAATGGATTTCAGCCATACACAGACGCTAATTTGAGAGGCGTAAATAACTTTTCGTGTTGCTGTAATAAACGCTGCTGGTATCGAATTACATCACCGACAGAATATTATAAAGTTTTGAAATTAAATATTCAACCCAGTTTTGTGCAAAGTGTAGAGGTAAAAGGGAAAGGCGCCATCCCCTTCAGACGCTATAAGGCGCTTGGAGATAGGGCTACATACTTTAATGATCTCGGTATTTGAACGAGATGGTGTGGTCAGCACTTCGTTCTGGAAGTTTGGAAACGAGAAAATTCACGCTACCACTCGGGATTGAACCCGACATCTTCAGATCTGTAGCCAGTTGATTTTAAGGCAATTATCTTATCCTGATTTTGGTGATGAAAATGGTTTGGTATCGGTGAATATTACGTAAGAAAACAAGCAATTTCCTGCATATTCCACATCCTAAAGAAACTTATAAAATAATATTTTTTTAAATTATTATTGAAACAATTCTTTCGAAACTAACAGAAAAAGTTTGTACCATTAATAATAATAATAATAATAATAATAATAATAATAATAATAATAATAATAATAATAATAATAATAATAATAACTTACTTTTTAACTTTGCTCTAGAGTATGCCATTAGGAAAGTCCAGGATAACAGACAGGGTTTGGAATTGAACGGGATACATCAGCTGCTTGTCTATGCGGATGACGTGAATATGTTAGGAGAAAATCCACAAACGATCAGGGAAAACACGGGAATTTTACTTAAAGCAAGTAAAGAGATAGGTTTGGAAGTAAATCCCGAAAAGACAAAGTATATGATTATGTCTCGTGACGAGAATATTGTACGAAATGGAAATAGAAAAATTGAAAATTTATCTTTTGAAGAGGTGGAAAAATTCAAATACCTGGGAGCAACAGTAAGAAATATAAATGATACTCGGGAGGAAATTAAACACACAATAAATATGGGAAATGCCTGTTATTATTCGGTTGGGAAGCTTTCATCATCCAGTCTGTTGTCAAAAAATCTGAAAGTTAGAATTTATAAAACAGTTATATTACCGGTTGCTCTTTATGATTGTGAAACATGGACTCTCACTTTGAGAGAGGAACATAGGTTAAGGGTGTTTGAGAATAAGGTACTTAGGAAAATATTTGGGGCTAAGAGGGATGAAGTTATAGGAGAATGGAGAAAGTTACACAACACAAAACTGCACGCATTGTATTCTTCACCTGACATAATTAGGAACATTAAATCCAGACGTTTGATATAGACAAGGCATGTAGCACATATGGGCGAATCCAGAAATGCATATAGAGAGTTAGTTGGGATGCCGGAGGGAAAAAGACCTCTAGGGAGGCCGAGACGTAGATGGGAAGATAATATTAAAATGGATTTAAGGGAGATGGGATATGATGATAGAGACTGGATTAATCTAGCTCAGGATAGGGACCAATGGCAGGCTTATGTGAGGGCGGCAATGAACCTCCGGGTTCCTTAAAAGCCAGTAAGTAAGTAAGTAAGTAAGTAAGTAAGTAAGTAAATAAGTAAGTAAGTAAGTAAGTAAGTAAGTAAGTAAGTAAGTAAGCAAGTAAGCAAGCAATAATATTAATAATATTAATGAAAAAAAAATATATTGCTAGAATAAAGATACATATAGGTTTTTTATACTATAAAAATCTTCGGAAAACGTATTATTTGTCTTTCTTGTGTTAAATTTTATATTACCTTGTTCACATGTTTCAGCCTGCTATTGGCCATCATCAGAACTGGTTGTGGCGCCTTTTTTTTTGTTTCCTGTTGGGGTGTGTTTGTGTAGCGTAATATGGAGTTAAAGAGTGTGTGTGTTCTGAAATTGAGTTGTGTGTTGAGAATTTAATTTGGATGTGTTTTTGTGTGTCTGTATATGTCGTATTGTTCTAGTGTGTTTAGTTTCTGGCGTCTGGTAGAGCGCTCTAGTGTGGTGTATCAAGTATCGATAGTACAACTGGCTCTGATCGATTACCACACTATATTTTGGTCAAAGAGTACAAGCTACAGCAAAATTATTCTAATAATTCTGTGCTCTTTGGTTTGTTCTTCTGTGGTTACAAGGCACCATCATCATAAAATGACAGTCGATACGAACAGCTGTTAGAGGGGCGCCATTTTTTCTCTATATAGGCTACAACGTTTAAACGAGGTGTTTCGTGTATATAACTACTGCAAAGCAATTTCCAATGTATTGTTACAGCCTGTTTATACATCCATCACTTATACATTGTTTATTAGTAAAGTTTTCTGTCTCAGCTCTGCATAAGTGTCGTATAAAAACTATACACGGTTTATTAGTAAGACTGTAGGTCTATTGCTTTACTAAACATTCTATTCTTTCTCTAAATTTTGTTTTGTGCGCATTATTTTTTGGAAGTCTTCTTAAAGTCTTGAAAGATAGACAAGCAGTGCGCATTCATTTTTGTGCGAGATCGTGCGTATTTGCTTGTTTTCCGCACAGAACCAATACGCGGTAAGTGTGAAATACCACATTCAGTATTCCCAACGTAACACACATAACAATTTCCCTCTTCTTACCGCTTAAGCGCGACATTCATTTTACTGCTATAGGCTTTTAACATATTATTTTAGAGACGTTTAACATAGTAATAATTATAAATTGGAAACTTACCACTGCAATTTCACCTAAATTGCAATGTTAATTATTGTTTTTAAATATTTGCAAAAATTAAGTAAAGTCTACTACTCCACGAAACTTATTGCATTCCTGATACAAGTAACATTAAGGAAGCCGTGAAAAAATCAACGAGATTCCAGATGAGGATGTTATTACTGCAATATGTTATACAAATAATATTGTTAAAATATTAAAATGAAAAATAAATCATTACATAACCTTAACGTTTGTTTTAAGTTCGCATTTATAGACTGGGGGGGGGGGGGAAAGACAGACGTATATCACGGCCTGCTGGAGTATAGTAAACACAGAAAACATTTTATAGCAACAATGTTGAAGAAAGATATTTTGGTTTTTCGAAGTTGCCGTCATTAAACAGAAACCAACATGGAGATTTCATTGCAACTAATTAGAAATTCGTCTTTCAGGTATGTAATAAACGATATTCGCACAAAATAATGTACGATACACGAGCGGTATGTTTGTTTTCATGTTCTCGGAAATTAAAAAAGCTCAACTTCGTTTCGCTTTTTCAATCTTTTCCTCGACCATGAAAACGTCAACATACCGCTCTTGTAACGTATATTACTATTTTGCATATTAGGAATGATAAGTGATTCAGAACCTCAAAGACAATATTATTTATTACACAGCACTTATATAACATGACATACAATGTGTTCACAATTTAATGAAAATCCATTAATTGGCAAAAACGGACATGCCGATGTCACAAGTCTTTGTTCTATAAAACAGAGCAAAAACATAAGCTATTTCTCGAGACACACGGCAATTCCATGCGGCACAAAACAATAGAATGGAATGCAGTGCAGAATACATCAGACGTCGTGTAGCTTGATAATATATTAATTAATGCAAGCCTGCTATGCAGTGAGTTATGGAACAAGAACGTGGAAGCAGAGAGAATTTTATCTTGCAGCCATCAAGATCTGTGACCCGCATTCTAATTAAGTTGAGTCCCCCATTTAATGTCTCGACAGTAAACAATAAACCATATGCGAGCCATTATAATGCCGTTTCTTCTTGGAAAGCAAAATTAATACAAAATCAATAAACAATTTCTCTCTGTTTACCTAATTACTAATATGGTATACACAAAGCAACTTATCTCTACCCGAATCTAGTGGAACTGCTATGAACTCCTTTATTGTCTACCGGAAGATTAATAGGCCTGCTTAATTTGTATGAGCGGCCAGGTCGACGTGCAGTCTCGTTTGCAATGTCCTCCTTGCGGGAAAAAAAAGAGCAACGCTTTCGCGATTTATTAAGGACACGTGCAGAAGCATCACTAAAGAGAATGCGCAGATTCATGATACTCCCAACAATGCCTCCAGGATTTATCCGCATATTACAATTAATGTACTTCATGTTCCAGAGATTATTAAATATCTGACGAAATGTTACTGATCGTGCTTTTAACAACTGTGCTAATTAATTCCCATTTATCGCGAGTTGCGAGCATCATGTCAACTGGAAATTGAGACACTCAGAAATTAAATAATAATAATAATAATAATAATAATAATAATAATTTTAATTCAATTATAAATCTTTAAAATCTAGACGATTAATAAATAGCCAAATTTTACTCTATAAGACTGTTAACGGTATATTGAATAACTCTGATTTTCTTAAATTTCTTCAGTTTAATGTAAAAGGAACAGAATTACGTCACAGGTAACCTTTTGTTATTCCAATTCCTAGAACTGTTTTCTTCAAGAACTCTCCATTGTTTATTATGTGTAATATTTACAACTCTCTGCCTTTAAACTGTAATTCTCAATTAGATTTCAGTATAGCAGTTAAAAAATTTCATACAATATTAAAAAGAATTGTATTTCCTTAGATATTTAAATTATGAATAAGTGTATTATAATGTTTTTTACTCTAGTTTAGAAATAATTTTGCATTATTATATTGACATTTGGTACTGCGATATTATATTATAGAATCTATCATGTATCTTTCTTTCCTTCGTTTATGTTGTTTGTTTTTTTCTTATTATGTATTTTGTATAATATGTATCAGTGTAAGCCACCTGTAATTGGATGCTTGCTTCTGTTGTTGGTGGATTTAAAATATAAATAAATAAATAAATAAATAAATAAATAAATAAATAAATAAATAAATAAATAAATAAATAATAAATAAATAATAAATAAATTAATTAATTAATAATAATAATAATAATTACTTACTTACTGGCTTTTAAGGAACCCGGAGGTTCATTGCCGCTCTCACATAAGCCCGCCACTGGTCCATATCCTGAGCAAGATTAATCCAGTCTTTACCGTCATATTCCACCTCCCTCAAATCCATTTCAACATTATCTTCCCATCTACGTCTCGGCCTCCCCAAAGGTCTTTTTTCCCTCTGGCCTCCCAGCTAACAATCTATATGCATTTCTGGATTCGCCCATACGTGCTACATGACCTGCCCATCTCAAATATCTAGATTTAATGTTCTTAATTATGTCAGGTGAAGAATACAATGCGTGCAGTTCTGTGTTGTGTAACTTTCTCCATTCTCCTGTAACTTTATCCCACTTAGCCCCAAATATTTTCCTAAGCACCTTATTCTCAAATACCCTTAATCTCTGTTCCTCTCTCAAAGTGAGAGTACAAGTTTCACAACCATAAAAAAACAGCTGGTAATTTAACTGTTTTATAAATTCTAATTTTCAGATTTTTTGACAGCAGATTAGATGATAAAAGCTTCTCAACCGAATAATGACAGATATTTCCCATATTTATTCTGTGTTTAATTTCCTCCCGAGTGTCATTTATATTTGTTACTGTTGCTACCAGGTATTTGAATTTTTCCATCTCTTCAAAGGATTTTTTTTTTATTTATTTTAGTAGGTTATTTTATGACGCTCTATCAACATCTTAGGTTATTTAGCGTGTGAATGAGATGAAGGTGATAATGCCGGTGAAATGAGTCCAGGGTCCAGCACCCAGCATTTGCTCATATTGAGTTGAGGGAAAACTCCGGAAAAAACCTCAACAAGATTACTTGCCCCGACCGGGAATCGAACCCGGGCCACCTGGTTTCGCGACCAGACGCGCTAACCGTTACTCCACAGATGTGGGATAAATTTCCAATTTTTATATTTGCATTTCGTACAATATTCTCGTCACTAAACATAAGCATATACTTGTGTTTTCGGGATTTACTTCCAAACCTATTTACTTGCTTCAAGTAAAATTCCTGTATTTTCCCCAATCGTGTGTGGATTTCCTCCTAACATATTCAATAATAATAATAATAATAATAATAATAATAATAATAATAATAATAATAATAATAATAACAACAACAACAACAACACAGACCTGAGATGAAAAACTTTTAAAACCTTTTAACTCTCCTTCATGTGTTTTGTGTGCTGGAGTCAGAAATGTCGTTTCCACTGAAAATTCCAACAGCAACAGGCTTCAAGTTTTGTAATAATAATGCCTTGAAGCTGCGTGCCATTGAAATAATTAATGCCACTCGATATTCCATAGCTAGAAGAGCCATAAATGGCAGAATACCCGAGAATTGCATATACTGCGATATAATATTGACACACGGAGACACGGAGTCCTGAATTCGACTCTGGCATGAGATCATTCTGGTCTCCTCTTGGCCACTTTAAGAGTTTCCACGGACAATGCTGAGACGATAAATTACGGTGGCCCGACCACTCATCCACCTCCGCATGAGCAATTAACCGCCGCCCCAGCATCAGCATCCATTAACATCACAGGCAAAACAACGAATTGTAGTGCAATTCGTTTAAAATGCTGGAAAGGTCAAGCAGCAGTAGCCCAAGCTACGCCAGGATCATTCCTGTGGTTTTATTCCTTAATGCAGTAAAAGTCGCCTTTCCTTTTATTGTTCTGAGCTTCTAAGGTTATCCGTGTACACTTTGCAGAGCTCTAAGTGCTGTAATGTATAAAACAATTATCTTATCTCATACGGTTGCAAAACACCGTTTTATTGCTATGCCGAGGTATGCAGAGACAAGGTTTCGAAATGGGAGATTCGTATTTCTATCTGTAAACACTGAATACATTCACATATAGTGATAATATATTCCGTAATTTCGATACGTTTTATGTCCTCTTCTCGCCTCTTTTACTCATCATTCGACTCCCCCCCTCCTCCTCATAACTATTCTCATAATTACTTTCTTTCTAATCCTCCCTTAAACCTATTCCTCACATCCAAAACTAGATTCCTAAACGTGAGTTCGTTATTCACTTGGGTTGATTATTTGGTTGCGTTTATTCAAAGGTTTTTCGAAACTGTCACGTAATCACACGGCGACTCGTCGGCCTTATATCGCTAGGTACCATCTCGATATCACCAATTCCATCGACGATAAATAAAGCGTCGTTAAACAAACAACCAAGAAATTAGATCCCTTTGTCTGAAAATAAAGTAATCGTTCCTGGAATTACATTCCTCGTCCTCAAAATTATATGACTCGTTCCCAAAGCTCGATCCCAGATCCCCAAAGTTCTATTCCCCGTCCCCAAAACCTGATTCCTCGTCCTCGAAAGTTGAATTCCTCTTCCTCGAAATTTGATTCCTGGTATTCAAAATTAGATTCCCGATATTCGAAATTATATTCCTGATGTTCAAAATTAGATTCCTGGTATTCAAAATTAGATTCCTCATTCTCAAATCCACATTCCTTGTCCTCAAAACTAGATTCCCCGTCCTCAAAACTAGATTCATCGTCCTCAAACTAATTTCAGGTATTCAAAATTTGATTCCTCCTCCTCAAACGCACATTCCTCGCCCTCAAAACTAAATTCCTCGTCCTCAAAATTAGATTAATCGACCTCAAAACTAGATTCATCGTCCTCAAAATTAGATCCCTCGTCCTCAAAACTAGATTCCTCGTCCTCAAAACTAGATTCCTCGTCCTCAAAACTAGATTAATGTTGTTCAAAACTAGATTCATCGTCCTCAAAACTAGATTCCTCGTCCTCAAAACTAGATTCCTCGTCCACAAAACTAGATTAATGTTGTTCAAAACTAGATTCTTCGTCCTCAAACCCAGATTCCTCGTTCTCAAAACTAGATTCCTCGTCCTCAAAACTAGATTCATCCTCAAAACTGGATTAATGTTGCTCAAAACTACATTCATCGTCCTCAAAACTAGATTCCTCGTCCGCAAAACTAGATTATTGTTGCTCAAAACTAGATTCATCGTCCTCAAAACTAGATTCCTCGTCCTCAAAAACTAGATTAATATTGCTCAAAACTAGATTCATCGTCCTCAAAACTAGATACGTCGTCCTCAAAATTAGATTCCTCGTCCTCAAAACTAGATTCCTCGTCCTCAAAAGTAGATACGTCGTCCTCAAAATTAGATTAATGTTGCTCAAAAATAGATTCCTCGTCCTCAAAACTAGATTAATGTTGCTCAAAACTAGATTCCTTATCCTCAAAACTAGATACCTCGTCATCAAAATTAGATACCTCGTCTTCAAAATTAGATACCTCGTTCTCAAAATTAGATTCTCGTCTTCAAAATTAGATTCCTCGTCCTCAGTATTTGATTCCTATCCTCCAAATTTGATTTGAATGACTTTTGTGATACGGTAAATCTAGAAAAAACGAACATTTACTACGTTTGAATTCATGGTAAATAGCATTCGCCTTTCGAAAGACAGTTCAAGAATAGAAGCTAAAAACAATATGACTATAAAAAACATTATAATAATAATAAATGAATTGCTACGGAAATGTAGAATATCAAAAGGAACCCGACAAGCTATATCACTCTCAGCATAGTGAGGAAAACAAGGGCATCTATAGACCAAAAGTCGATATGAGGAGTTCCATAACATTTAGAACTCTATCACCAGTCAATTTTGTTAACATTTAAGATAGCAACACCAACTCTAAATATTAGCAAGAAACTGTGAGAAAGAAGTCCTTCGAAGCTTTCTTCCTCGTTTTGACATCTCTGCCATTTTAATCTTACACAGCAGAATCGCCCTTTCAGATAAACGACATATAAAAATAACACCCATAATATTCCCAAAGGTCTCGTGTCAATTATTTCTTCCGTCTGTTGATATTTTCTTTCGGTGGCATTTCCTAGATAACTCAATAACTGAACTATTCACAGCTGTCAAGAAGGGACTTAGATTAATACCAGTATGTGTCTGACCTTTACACACTACATGCATGCCGAATACCGAGCCAAAGGACGACTCAAGACGCTTACGTCAGCAGGCAACAAGATATTCAAATGGCTGTATTCTGAGATGATCACCACCATCCAGCCCCACACTCGCTGCCCTATTCATCATCCCCTAAGGTTCTCCCCCCCAACTGCTACCACGTATCCTTGTCGGTGTCATCAATACCAACAGCTTCATCTCTTCTCATTCCACATTATTATAATCATTTTAATTTCAACTGCACATAATAATAGGCCAATAATAGGCTAATAATAATAATAATAATAATAATAATAATAATAATAATAATATCATCATCAACAGTCTTTGGACACTATAGATAGACAGACAGACAGACAGACAGACAGACGGACGGACGGACGGACGGACGGACAGACAGACAGACAGACAGACAGACAGACAGAGAGATAGATAGATAGATAGATAGATAGATAGATAGATAGATAGATAGATAGATAGATAGATAGATAGATAGATAGATAGATAGATAGATAGATAGATAGATAGATAGATAGATAGATAGATAGATAGATAGATAGATAGATAGATAGATAGATAGATAGATAGATAGATAGATAGATAGATAGATAGATAGATAGATAGATAGATAGATAGATAGATAGATAGATAGATAGATAGATAGATAGATAGATAGATAGATAGATAGATAGATAGATAGATAGATAGATAGATAGATAGATAGATAGATAGATAGATAGATAGATAGATAGATGGATAGATGGATGGACGGATGGACGGATGGACGGATAGACGGATAGACAGATAGATTAGATAGATTAGATTAGACAGACAGACAGACAGACAGACAGACAGACAGACAGACAGACAGACAGACAGGTAGATAGATAGATAGATAGATAGATAGATAGATAGATAGATAGATAGATAGATAGATAGATAGATAGATAGATAGATAGATAGATAGATAGATAGATAGATAGATAGATAGATAGATAGATAGATAGATAGATAGATTTATTCGTTCTATAATATTCTTACATTTGCTTTATACCATAGAATAAAGAACATGGTGTTACAGAGACATGTGTAATACAAATTACGCCTGTTAGAAGTTACAGTTAAAAAGTTATTTTATGTCATAAAAAGACTTTAAACAAATCGTCGTTGTCCCTGCAATAATTACTATGTGACATACTTATCGATTTTCAAATTTTTGCCCTATTAAATAAGTTAAATAGTGATACAGCAAATAATAAAATCTCCTATATGTAATTACATTTCTTCCTTTCGAAAATGTAAGAATTCACAGTCTCCTATGTACGGCTGCAATAGGATGAATAAATGTGTTTTTTCTTCCCACTGAAAAATTTTATATTTTGCACACAGGAGTTATTGCAGGAACAACGACGATATATATATTTTTTATAAAAGCACTAAAATGTCTCACAAAATGTAATTTTCCTCTGATTTCGCAAAAACACATAGGCCTACATTTCGCATTTTATTGCGAATTAAAAACTACAATAATATACTTACCATGCTTTTTTAAACATAATATGTTTTATTTTGACAGCCTTTGGGCACATTTCGCAATTATTGTGATTGCAAAAATGTACAACCTGTATCTATTGTTGAAACAGTTGAGCTAGCTCATATAATTATAATGTATACGTATGTTAGGATAAAATATAAACATCCCCATTGATAGTGGTAAAAACACAACTTTATCTCTGCTCCTTCGTGATTTTTCGTAAACTCTCGTTGGAGACATTGGATAATCAAAACTCTTAGGGCCGTATTCATAGACATTTTTAGTGCGGGTTTTCGGTGGATTATCAGCGTTTTTCGTATTCATAAACCAGTGTTAGCGATAGGATATGATTTGAATTCTGTACTAGTAACCAGTGGATAGCCGGGGCTAGCTTAGTACGCTCGTAGCGCGTGCTGCGAAATGTCTATGAATAGCACCCTTAATCTCTTTACCTGATTTTGTAAAACTTCTCCAACTTTACAAATTAGTAAGATTGCATTGTGAAACAGAGTTTACATGCATTTGTAATCTTTTATTTATGACTTGTAAAGTGTTAATTTATAAACATTTTGAAACAGGCCACAACTCACATAGACCATTTCATAATCTGTACACACTACTTGCACCTTGAAACTCTTCCATCCCATGAAAGTGCAAGATTTATTCTCCTTCACTTTACCAACACTTTAAAAGCATACTCAAGTAAGTACGAAAGCAATGCTAGGTTAACGGAACAAGAGTATCAAGTTCTTCCATTTAATTTCTCGCTGCAGTCCTCATGAATTTCAACCGTCCTGGGACCAAACTGTCTCGCCACACAGTTTCCAGACAAAAACAGTTTCTTCTCTTTACCTTACAGTACAGCACTGTATGGAGCAGCGGGATTTATAATTGGTTTATTATGTATTTTGCGTCCGCAGTGCACAGAAATTACACCAAATTATAACAGTTTATTAAGGTGATTAATGAATCATCCAGAGTACCACATGCACATCTCATACTGTAAGATTTCAGAACATCTTCTCAAGTCTTTCTTAAAGTTGAGAAACTTGCAACGTGCCTATCTCGCCCTAATGGCATAGCGTTCAAGAAACAATGATTACATTCTAGGAAGTTAACCGTTTCATTTTCGTGGAACTTTTCCCACCGGGATCTTTTTCCCTTGCGAAAGACACTTCCTGCAGTCAAGAGGAGGTACAAAAACTGACGGGGTAATCCATACAAGGGCAGATTAATAGAAGTGAGTTCCAAGTACAGCATGAGTTCGCAGTGATACTGCCTCCTACCCGGTTGACCTCGCGCGATGTCTGCCGGTCTCTTGACAGTTTAACTGCGCTACGACAATTCATCAAACATGCCACATTAACGATTATAGAAATAAAGAAAGTCTTATCAATTTGTCTTCCTGTGAAGCTGGGCTTACATTAATCATGTGAAATGGTCAACTCACTTGATATGAGCGCGAATTGAACGTCTAAACCCAATAATTCATGTTATAGCTGTTCATTTGTGTTGGATCAGGTACGAGATAAAACATGTTTAACTTTTTACGTTCAACTAATGTGTTTCAAGTTGGCGATAAGAAGATGTTCAGAAGAATACAGGAGAACAACCTGTTAAATTTGTTTCTGTTTATGAAAAGTATGTTTATAGAACTCGCGGTGTAAAGAATACGAAGATAGAGAAACTAGGGCAAATGCTATTCAAAATGTAATGTGTGACATGCGTCAAGTAGGTGAAAATTGTACCTAAATTACATTTGATTTAACGACGCTCGCAACTGCCGAGGTTATATCAGCGTGGCCGATGTGCCGGAATTTTAGCTCGCAGGAGTTCTTTTACAAGCCAGTAAATCTAATGCCATGAGCCTATCGCACACTTAAATGCCATCGACCTGGGCCGGGATCGAACCCGAAACCTCGGAAACAGAAGGCCAGCAGTCTACCGACCGACTAACTAAGAAAGAGACTACTGAAGTGCTTTGTGTGGGAGTGTTGCATTGTATGGGACAGAAACATGAACACTACGACGAAGTGAAGAGAAGCGACTAGAAGCATTTGATATGTGGATATGGAGAAGAATGGAGCGTGTGAAATGGACAGACAGAATAAAAACTGAAGCTGTGTTGGAAAGAATGGGTGAAGAAGGAATGATGTTGAATCTGATCAGGAAGAGGAAAAGGAATTGGCTGGGTCACTGACTGAGAAGAGACGGCCTGCTGAAGGATGCACTGGAAGGAATAGTGAATGGGAGAAGAGTTCGGGGCAGAAGAAGATATCAGATGATAGACAACTTTAAGATATATGGGTCATATGAGAAAGCTAGTACCATCTAGTCTTGTACACTAGACATAATATCGAAATTGCTCATTAGTGGCCAAAATACTGTAGGTACAAGTTCATGAAATTAGGAATAGTGAACAAATTAATATTCCATACTGTAGATCACAGAAGACTAATTCAAACGTTGTTGCTATGGGGATGAAATTATAGGTAATAATAAGCTTCCCAGTCAATGTTATAAGTTACCAAACAAAAGTTTTTTTAAACTAGATTTTACAATAGAGGCGTACAGTTCCGAAAATCCTCTAAATCCACTTTTTCAACAAAATGATTTTTATCTCTTCGCAGAAAGGATGAATATACTCCATTGACGTATACATAACTAATGCTCTAAAGAGTTTTACACACAGTGAAAAAGTTCTACTGAAAAATAGTTACTTTTTCAATATCCTCTAAATACCTAGTCATCTCAGAATAAAAACTAAAGCAGTAAAGTTTTTTTTAGTTTCCTAAAAAAATTTGTTCGAATCGATTTAGGGAGTTTTGAAACTGCACGTCTAAACTGGTTATCAAAAAATCCTTCTTACTCAGTTGGTGAGTCTTTTTTAACATAAATTCGCATGAAATTTATTTTTTAATAAGCAAATTTATTTACGTTTTTTAGTATTAATATATTAAGTGTGATTACTTTAATTATTTTATGCTCCACCATGCCGAAATGTAGTAATTATACACCTGGTAGCAGCCCTTTAATGGACCTCATTAAAGTACACCTATCCATTAAAGTTCAGGTGTTCCACCAATCAGAAAACATCATTGTAGCAATATGAAAGCGCAAGTATCGATTATTCTCGGATATGCAATCGAAAGACAACTAGCGAAACGTACGGAGGCTGGAAATCCAATACTGTCGCAGGAGGTTATGTTCTGTTACTATAATAATTAGCGTTAATTGTAAATAATATTCAAATAAATTCAATTTGTCATCCCGTTTTTCAATGTCTAAATTAATTTCAACGTTATATCAAGATTATTGTTCATTTTACTCTCTAGATTATATATCAAGGTCAATGACATTTGTTTCTCGGAAAAAATCAATACTTTCGCGTCTGCGCACATCTCACAATGTACGAGACATTGCACAAGGTCAGTTCCGCTCCCCAGTCAGATAAGAATAACATGAATACTTATGAATAATTTCAAGTTATAAATATGGTCGAGCATAAAAAGTCATATGAAACTTTCCTATAATGGTAATTAAGACGCTCGTATGAAAATTATGAAACTCGCTAGCGCTCGTTTCATAAACATACTCGCGTCTTAATTACTACAATTATAGGCTCGTTGCATAATGTACTAAATTTTTATAGTTTTAATATATTTTGCGTTTTAAATGACGAGTCCTATTGTTTTAATAAATAAAGTTAGCTATATCTTGTTAGCATTAATTACCACGTGTGAACTATTTCAATTAGTTTTTATTGTTTTAATTAATTAAAGCCTATTATTTGTATGTCTAATGGCCTAATAAATTGAATTGATTTGATCAGATCCGCGTAAAATGAGTTCAGAGACAAGTACGATAGCCACTGCACCACCGATGACGACTCTAGGGCAAACGATGAAATTATGTTTCTTACAGAGATTGAGAAATGAAACAAAACCATTAACCTGCATCTAAGATGTTTCAGAAATAAGCTCTTTGATGTTTCGCACAGGACGGGTTTTAATTCGCAATAAAGTTTCCCTATGACGTGTTCCTTCTGTAGCCAATGAGCGGTCAAGCTGCTGCTTCTTGCGGTCAACCAGACGATAACATCAGCATGCCTGTGCTTTTGCATTCACATAGAGTCTTGAGGATACTGCGAACTGTAGGCTAAAGTAATTAGGAAGCGACGATCTAATTCCTCAAGTTGAGCTTAGGATCTCGCTTAGAGCGTGTTTCAACCCCCTAACCCGGGGGCAAAAAGGGTGGGACACTAACTGAAGAAATAATCGAAACTGAACAAACAACCCCTCCCTCTCATGATTGATGGTCCAGAGAGAATGGAGTACAGCCATAGTGGAAACGAATTAAACAGCTGCGGGATGAATAACCGCGCCCTCTCGGGCAGGGATGAGAGTTACAGCACTGAAAACATTTCCATTACAGTTCGTTGCAGAATGGTACGCATTGTCAGAGTTTTTTTAATACATTCTGCCTTCAGGAAACATCTTATTTTTAAAAGAAAAATTCCTGAATATTGATCTACATGTTTCTAACTCCTTTTCTACGTCCTTATGACGAAGATCTGTCCTACACGGGAATGCTGGAAATCGTGAAAATTCTATAGTTATATAAACTTTTAAAATAAGCGCAATTAGAGCTGGAAAAGTCAACCATATACAAAACAAACAAAAGACGGACATACTGAAATGATATTTCTGCAATCGGTAGCTTGATTTGCTGCATGAAAAGAGTATAAATCAATGTTACTCAATGTATGGTCCAAGCACTAGGACAGAGGATGGCGTTTTTTTTTAACTTTTTTCCTATTTGATGTAAAATATTAATTTTTCGTATGTAGAGAGACCATAGCTGTGGAAACTCAACCAGATATAAATATTTTGAAAAAAAAAAATTATTTGGGGGCCCAAATTTGAGTGTGTTACATGACAGTAAAAATTTTTAATAGCCTCCCTATCGATATAAAAAAATGAAATTCAAAACATAAAATTATTTAGGGCCAAATTAAAGAAGTACTTAATTTCTCACGCCTTCTATTATGCAGGTGAATTCATGACATTCAATAACACTTCATGAAATTGATACTGAAACTATGTGTTGTACTAGTAGACTATATTGTAAATCTCGTCTGTATATATTTCATCTAGACTGTGACTATAAATTAAGATTTTATAATAGTATTAAGTTTTTTGATTTGTTCCATATTCTAGCTGTAAGCAATGTGTGAATACCATGGAATGTTAATAAATACAATACAATACCCAATGCAGGATTGTACTAAAACCGATATATCTAAATCGTTTTTAAAGATAGATTCAAACAGTTTTTGCACTTTATTTGCAAAAGCATGTTCTATAAACTGTCTGTAACAGAATTTTGATATTAGTCCCTACGTTTGTAAAATAAACAATTAAAATTTAATAACAATTTTCTGATTTCCTTTCTTGCAAACAAACGAACGTATTTTTTAAATGAAATCAATTAACAAAATTCTGTTACAGCGAAAAGTTTCCTAATAGTCTAAAGAAAGTGTGTTCTAAATTCCATGCATGTATCTTTAATAGTTCAAAAATTATATTCATTTTTGTCTGGCAATGTAGCAAAAAAAAATAAATAAATAAAGTTACTGGAAACCGATAAAAGCGGGCGTGTGATTTAAAAATCCATAGCGCAGGAAGTTTAAAAATGACGTCTCAACATCCGATAAGGGGCACAAATACCCACAAAATGTTATGCAATGCATTCCACACATATCAAATGGTATTTTAAAGAAAAACATTTTCTTTTTTGAAAATTTAATTTACCGGAAACAACAATAAAAGTGAGCGAGTGATTTTAAAATCCATAACGCAGGAAGTTTAAAAATGGCGACTCAACATCCGATAAGGGCACAAATACCCACAAAATGTTATGCTATGCATTCCACACATATCACAGGGTATTTTAAAGATTTTTTTTTTTTTGAAAATTTATTCATTTTTCACCAAAAAATACCATCCTCTCCCCTTAAAATAAGCGCAACTAGAGCTGGAAAACTCAACCGTACACAAAACAAACAAAAGACGGACAAATCTAGTCTTTCAGGTAAAGCTCCCTGTAAAGCAGATTTGAATAATTTCAAGGGAAAAATTGTTCCGGGGCCGGGTATCGATCCCGGGACCTCTGGTTGAACGTACCAGCGCTCTGCCAACTGAGTTACCCGGGAACTCCACCCGACACCGTCTCTGGCGTTTCGTCAGCCCACACGAGTTATGTGGATATAAAGGGAAAAGTTGAGACGGTGTCGGGTGGAGTTCCCGGGTAGCTCAGTTGGCAGAGCGCTGGTACGTTCAACCAGAGGTCCCGGGCTCGATACCAGGCCCCGGAACAATTTTTCCCTTGAAATTATTCAAAAGACGGACATATTGAAATGAGATTTCTGTAATCGGCAGCTTGATTTGCTGCAGGAAAACAGTATAAATCAATGTTGCTCAATGTATAGTCCAGGCACTAATTATGCTTTTTAATTAGTTTATTTTACGGCGCTTTATCTCTTGCGGAGGTTATCTTGCACCTGACTGAAATGAAGGTGATAATGCCAGCGAAACGAGTTCAGAATCCAGGGTCGAAAGTTACCCAGCATTTGCTCTTGATGTGTTGAGGGAAAAACCTCAACCAGGTAACTTGTAGCAGCCGGGGCCGCTCATTCCATGGTCAGTCATGTTAACCGTTACTCCACAGTGGTGGACACTAATGATGTTACTCGACAATATGACAGGCGATCAGCAAGTTACATTAATATACACATTAAATATAAAAAGTTCAAAATACATAACCAATAATTTTTTCTTTAATCCACAACAAATGAACAATCACTGATAGCAAAATCTGAACACGAGCTACAGGGACATCATTTTATTTTTACTTCAATTTTTCTGTACCTGAGTTTTTGAATGTACTTCACTCCCACCCCCCTCTACTAGTAAACTTCCAACCGTTCTCCACACAGAACAAAGCGTATACAGTCAAAGTCGCCTTACGGTCATAGTAAACACGAACAGTACTGAGTTAGTGAGTATAGTACGCTCCAGAAATATGTTCGCGTTTTCCAGTGACGAAAGAGCTTTCAATATTGAATCATATTTTCACACAGATACTGTCGTCCGTTTGTCTACGTCGTATCCCAGTTTCCCCCACCCGCTTTTGCTCCCCCTCTGTAAAGGCTGGTGACGGGCTGTCTTAGCTCTTTTCTGAAAACATTAATTTCTGTTAGGAATTGGACGTCTACGTAATATTATACAACTGTTTAAAATAACTTAAATGAAAGGTTAATTAATTGCCACGTGATTTCCCTCCTTTCTACAACCCAGCGACAAAACCTCTTCGAAGGACAGTAGATAGCATGTCTGAGTAATTTTATCTTTCGGATTGGGCAGAAGTGAAGATTGAATTTACAGTAGGTAGAGAATTATTTCAACATGAGTTACTAGTATGAAGGATGAAACTGGTAATTGGAATTAGGTAGGCCTACAATAGTCTATAGTGCGATAATATGCACATTAGAACTGAAGCCTGTATCGAAATGAAAGGCCACAATTTTCAAAACTGTGTTTAAATATCCATATTATTATTTATTTTTCAATTTAACTTCATTTTCTATATTGTACGCTAATGTCCTGTAGACAGTACAATATACACTGCATAATGAATACGTCCGAACGGATAGCTCAGTTCGTGAGAAAAAACGCTTATTGTTAATACAGTACTGTATTTTGATTAAAGAAAAAACTAATGAAAATTATCAAACTCAAAATCGCGATATTTCCTACTTTACGTAAATGGATGAACTACTTTTTTTCCCTCCTATACCTACTAAAGTGATTTGTTTGTATTTTACGCCAGTAGTCTATCATCGAACTCGTGGAAAGGGGTAGCAAACGGTGTTACCGTTTCTTTACAGTTAATCGAAAGGTACAGCCAGGTTAGTATTAGAAATGTTAGTAAAAATAAAATGATGTCCCTGTACAATTTGCAGCATAAAAGCTAAACAAGATTCCTAAAAAAATATACGAAAATGTCTACTTCAGAATCTACAACAGTGACAATGTGTGGCAGAAAAATAAAATTGGAAATAGGAGGGAAAATATTAGAAGATGGCTTTACATACTTCGAAAATACATTTTCAGAACTGTAATGATTTAGATATTAAATTAAAGAAATACAATAAAATAAATGCAGCTATTAGAAGAAAATTTCGTAAACAAATTACAGTCGATACAAAAATGAAATTGCGTAACATTAATTCAAAATCAGCTCTCTGATATGGTAATGAAATTTGCATTTTAAACCGCAGAAAAACCCTAGAAATTGAAACAGCACAGGTGTTCTTTCTACGACCACTTTTAAACCTTAACAGATAGGACCACAAGAAAAATGAAGATATAAGGAAATACTTCTAAATGTATATGGATCAAGACACTATTGAAATTATAAATCAATGTTATTGCGACATTGCGAGTGGTAGCAAAAGTCAAAATTGCATCCCATGATACATAACCAGGTCGATATTGCAGGTACCCATTATACCAACACTATTATTATTACCTATTAGTATTTTTTTTTTTTCATATTACTCCCCATGAACATAATGGTTGAATATTAAACTCAAACCAATGAAAACACATTCGCTCTGTTACCCGATGATTAACGGTCTGTGTCTTTAATATTAAAACATAACAGAATCGCCAGCATTTCTAATAACTGACCAGCTCAATAAAAGTGGCTAATATGAGTGGCCTCTGACTAAAATTTGCAATCGCCTAGACAAAAAGATTATTATTATATTTCAATAACAATATCAACGTTATAAACCAGGTAAATTCTGAAAATAATGGATATTCACAATAAATTATATGTTTAAAATTATCACATTGGCAACACTTATAAACAGCTTTTGCTATCATTCCCATCGGAACACAACTAGCAACTCTCCCGCCTCAGTGCGACAAACTTCTTATGATGATAATATACCTTGTATTGTAAGATACACAATAACCAATGCCTCGAACAAGTACAAAATTTCAGTTATCTGGGTTGTGAAATATCTTATCAAAATGAAACAGATGTGAACAAGAAAATTACCAAATTTACACAAATTCTAGGAATAATAAACAATACATTAAAAGCTAAATTAGTACAAAAATCTACAAGAATAAAAATATATAGGCCTAATACACTAGCATTACCCTCCCTTTTATACGGAAGCGAGATTTGGACATTAAAGAAAAAAGACATGAACAAAATCAAAGCAACGGAAATTACATTTTTCAGGAGGACAGCAGGATATCTACTCTTTTGGACCGAAAAAATGAATGAAGAAATTTTAGAACAATTAGAAGTAGAGTCAGTAGAAGAAAAAATCAACAGATACAAATTAAATTGGATAGATCATGTAAGAAGAATGGAAAATTCAAGAATCCAAAAAATTATGATGCAGTATAAACCTAGAGGACATCGTCGACCAGGAAGACCTTTTAGAAGACTGCTAGATGGGGCCGAAACAGGTCTACAGAGGCCTAATTCGTGAAGGATGATGATGATGATGATGATGATGATGATGATGATGATGATGATGATGTATTGTAAGAATTAGCCCTACCTCCCCCTTCTGGTCAAGGACGCGAGAATCGAATGTTTATTCTAACAAGAATCGAATGTTTATTCTAAGATATCCTGACTAGCACTGCTTGTAAGTTGGTACAAAAGGTAGAGGTAAAACAAGACAAGCAAGGAAAGAACAAACAAACTAGAGCATCTCTAGGTAAGTTATCAGTGCGGTCTAAAACTTGCAAACACGCTAACAATCAATTATAAAGCCTCGTAAACGTCTGCTAAGCTCTAAAGATAACTGGCCATTTTTACTGCCAGGATTTAAGAATGATACATGCGAAAATTGCCGGCTTTCTTTCTTTATTATTTTTTATTTTTATGCTATCGTATAATGGTGCACCGTTAGCCAAACAGGCAGGCGTGTCGGCTCTTCGCGAAGACTAGGCTTCACATCCTGATTGTTCAACAGAGACGCTATTTGGTGGGAAATTTTAGCTAATTAGTCACGCCTTCATTTTCTGAACTCTAAATCGCTCCAACATCATCACTGGGAAAATTGGACTGCAATATACCGCATGTATAGAGTTGTGAAGATAGAGATATAAGACAACAGGTTATTTAAACATGAAAGCCTGATTACATCAATAAACTGCGAATAATAGTGGAAGTGTTCGTACAAGAGAAGACACGGAAGAGATATAGGAATTTATTTTTTTTTTGGGAAAGGTCTACCCCCACATTTCTCTGACTAAGAACTAATTGTTAGAAACAGGTATCTACCATGCAAATGTAGCGAGCAATGGCATCGTTGCTGAAGCACAACGCTGCAAAGTCGCGGGTTCGATTCCCGATGGGGCTATAAATAAATAAATAAATAAAGTCCACACCTATGGAGTAACGGTCAGTGCGTCTGGCTGCGAAACCAGGTGCCCGGGTTCGAATCCCGGCCGGTCAAAACCAAGTTACTTGGTTGAGGTTTTTTCCTGGGGTTTTCCCTCAAC
Source organism: Periplaneta americana (assembly GCF_040183065.1). Lineage (NCBI taxonomy): Eukaryota > Metazoa > Arthropoda > Insecta > Blattodea > Blattidae > Periplaneta > Periplaneta americana. The sequence continues at coordinate 188,781,540 of NC_091119.1, read as the reverse complement.
CCAATACGAGCAAATGCTGGATAACTTTCGGTGCTAGACCCCGGACTCATTTCACCGGTATTATCACCTTCATTTCATACAGACGGTAAATAACCTGAGTTGTTGATACAGTGTCGTAAAATAACCCAATAATAAATAAATAAATAAATAAATTCGCTAATTAATGCCGATTGTCTTGGCAGCCTTAAACCTTCTGCCTCCTTATGGGCCGATTTGGCCTGTATATTTTAAGTACCATATAGGGCTAGATATAGTTACCTCTGATTGAGGTTCTGGCTGATATGTATAGGCCTATCTATTATCAGGCGGTACATCTCACTTGAAGTGTGTCAGAGGAAGAACAATTATTGTTTGTATACATCTGAAGTCTGATTAGTGTAATATGTAGCTAATCAGCGAAGTATGCAATGGAACTGGCACCATACCCCATTATCTCCTGGTCTAATTTTTTTTAAAATTTTATTGAGTTATTTTACGACGCTGTATCAACATCTAGGTTATTTAGCGTCTGAATGAGATGAAGATGGTAATGCCGGTGAAATGAGTCCGGGGTCCAGCACCGAAAGTTATCCAGCATTTGCTCGTATTGGGTTGAGGGAAAACCCCGGAAAAAACCTCAACCAGGTAACTTGCCCCGACCGGGATTCGAACCCGGGCCACCTGATCTCTCCTGGTCTAGTTGCCTCATAAGTAGAGCTAGGATTTATATGTAGTATGAGTTAAGAATGACGCCGAGTATAGTTCAGTCGATGTGATGCCGGTTAAGAAGGTTTTAAGCCTGGTTCACAAAACTCGAAATGCAAGAAAAGTCACAAGGACTAGACAATGCAGCTTCTAAACCCCCCCCCCCCCGCTGTTTTGTAAGTGGTGGTTAAGAGGATTAAAGACCCTTAGCGCTAACTAATGGAAGTACTGAATGACAAGAATGACAAGTATAAGGAGTGGGGGGCATGGCTTCTATGTTTATAAAGTATACCGACTAAAAATATTAGCTTTTACTACATACGAATCCTAGCTTTACTCATGAGTGATGCCTTGTTGGTGTCACTTGTGACGTCCAGACCTGTCTCCGGACAGTTGACTGAATAACAACAGATACTGTATAAAAATTCAAAAGAAGGCAGTCGTCGAGGGTTTAATTATTTTAAAAGCAGAGAGTCTGCAGTTCGCCACTAATTTGGAACAGCTACAGTTTTATAAGTACCGGTAATAGAAGAAAATTTTGCCGCAAAGTCGAACAAACCTCGTAAGACAGCGTTTCTCAAACTATGGTCCGCGGACCACCTGTGGTCCTCGAGTTCTGTCCTTGTGGTCCTTCAAAAAAGACGAAAGAAAAAATAAAATTCAAACGAACTGCGTATCACACTATAGCTGAAAATCTCAGAATTTGGAAATTACACATGGCAATCGCCTTTCACTTTTTCTCCCAGTACTAATATTTTATGAAATTTCTTACTCTACCCGTCTACCCACTTTACTCTCAGCAACAAAAGAGAGATTTAAAGCACTATAAACGTGGTGTTTCTCACCATCTCTTCCCTGCATATCTGGCGCCGCGCCTGTAACCCAGCCAGGGACAACCTGAATTCATAACAGAGGACCAAAGTACTGAACCTTTTCATGTATTGATGACTTTTTTAATAGTTTTGCCGACACTCAGTCTGCATATTGAAATGGGCACGTACTGTACGTCGTACACCAATAATAGAACGTGCCAAATTTCATCTTTACTTACTGAAAATCGGGTATGTTTCTGCATTAATTTTTATTAGTTTTTTTTTCCAAATGACGATATAAAAAAATTTTAGACTCCGCCTATTTTAAAATCTGATAGGTTTACTTTTTATACTTGCGTATTTCGTCTGTAAGTGCCGTTTCAATTTTGCGGGTTTCATACACTTCGTAACAAACAACGCACCGAGGTTTTGGTTCACTCTCATTGCCACACCAAGTAAATCCAAGTTCCAAATAACTCTTGTCAGATTTACGAAAGTATTTTTTCTTTGAATAGCTACTAATAGGAGTAGATATTTCTTTAATGGCACTATAATTAATATATTTATTCACACACAGCTTCTGAACTATTAGCACTGCCTAAATGAAGCGTATCTTCATGTTCCTGTCTTTTCAAAGATCCGGATCGAAGCCAGTTTTCACCATTTATAATGGACACTATTTAACAGAGACATGGACAACTACTAGTGTAAGAAGGATTTCGAAAAACTAACTGCTAACAGGCAAGCGATGAATCAACAATGCACAAAATTTGTTGTAACTTACTTGTCATTGGCTACAAAAATATAATTACAAAAGTAATTATAATTAATTAATTCTATTTTAAAATATAAGTCTACTGGTATTAAAATAGTTTTATATGTTATTCTTATGGAATTTGGTATTCCCAAGAAACTAGTTCGATTAATTAAAATGTGTCTCAGTGAAACGTACAGCGGAGTTCGTATAGGTCAGTTTCTGTCAGATGCGTTTCCAATTCACTGTGGGCTGAAGCAAGGAGATGCACTATCTCCTTTACTTTTCAACTTTGCTCTAGAGTATGCCATTAGGAAAGTCCAAGATAACAGAGAGGGTTTGGAATTGAACGGGTTACATCAGCTGCTTGTCTATGCGAATGGGGTGAATATGTTAGGAGAAAATCCACAAATGATTAGGGAAAACACGGAAATTTTACTTGAAGCTAGTAAAATGATCGGTTTGGAAGTAAATCCCGAAAAGACAAAGTATATGATTATGTCTCGTGACCAGAATATTGTACGAAATGGAAATATAAAAATTGGAGATTTATCCTTCGAAGAGGTGGAAAAATTCAAATATCTTGGAGCAACAGTAACAAATATAAATGACACTCGGGAGGAAATTAAACACAGAATAAATATGGGAAATGCGTGTTATTATTCGGTTCAGAAGCTCTTATCATCCAGTCTGCTGTCCAGAAATCTGAAAGTTAGAATTTATAAAACAGTTATATTACCGGTTGTTCTGTATGGTTGTGAAACTTGGACTCTCACTCTGAGAGAGGAACATAGGTTCAGGGTATTTGAGAATAAGGTGCTTAGGAAAATATTTGGGGCTAAGCGGGATGAAGTTACAGGAGAATGGAGAAAGTTACACAACACAGAACTGCACGCATTGTATTCTTCACCTGACATAATTAGGAACATTAAATCCAGACGTTTGAGATGGGCAGGGCATGTAGCACGTATGGGCGAATCCAGAAATGCATATAGAGTGTTAGTTGGGAGGCCGGAGGGAAAAAGACCTTTAGAGAGGCCGAGACGTAGATGGGAAGATAATATTAAAATGGATTTGAGGGAGGTGAGATATGATGATAGAGACTGGATTGATCTTGCTCAGGATAGGGACCAATGGCGGGCTTATGCGAGGGCGGCAATGAACCTCCGGTTACCTTAAAAGCCAGTAAGTAAGTAAGTAAGGTATTAAAATATGCTACAAATATGTTAAATTTGCTTTCGAAGGGAACAAGAGTAGGTGGTCCGCGGAACTGTTCTGACTTAAAAAAGTGGTCCCCACTTTAAGAAGTTTGAGAAACGCTGTCGTAAGAGACGCTCGGGGTCGAACCCCGGTCGAAACACACTGTAGTAGCACAGCTGGACTTGGACGGCTACAAGATTACTTCTCCCTTCAGCACTTTTCCTTTCTCGGGGTCACGAAATATGGCGCCTATAATCTGGTCTGGAATATTGATGACATTCAATTTCGGGTAATTTGAAGCAGCAGCGGCAGCGGCGGCACTCCTACGACACGATCACTGGCAGAGCAACAAAAACAGCAGCAGCAGCAGGAGTAGTTTATGATATTTTGTAAGGAAAGATGAATGTCTTCTCTTTCCTTTTTGCCACAGCTGGGCTGACCAGACAGAGATGGACTATCTGGGAGAGGCGGATCCGTGTCTGAGCCCAGCAGACGTGGCGGCGACGAGTATTGAAGCAAAACTTGTTCTAGCCTAACGCCTAGGTTCACAGTCACACGAGCACTCCAGACGTCCAGGCGACTAGTAAAAAAAAAAAAAGGAACTTACACCCGTTGACCGGTTCATATTATCACTAGGAGAAACCGGAATAAAAGGAAGCGATTGTACGACGGCAAAACGAGTAACGAAAAAAATATATATACATAAAATGTTCCAACGAAATGTACAGACATACTACTGTCACATATAGTCAGACATAACCCAGTAGCTAACAAAGAATACATGTTTGAAAGAAGTGTAATATGGTCTACGTGAAGGATAAACAAAAGCAAATAAATACAGACCAGATCAAGAAGAACAAAGAAAACGCCTGCAGACATACAACTCACGTCTACCTCCACAAACACAGACATGACCCAGGAGGTACGAGTAATGTTTGTAGTATACGTTACATAGCCTACATAATATATAAGGGTGTTTAATACGCCACACAATATAGGCTATGTAAAGGATAAATTGATATCGATGTTGATATATATCTGTCAGCCAACTTTACAATTCGTAGTTATAGTGCACCTTTAAATTTCTGCTTTTCGATTCACCATCCCTTTAATATATACCACCCTTTCATGTTAACATATTCATTTGTCAAATATTTCCCGATTACTTTCTATTCTTCTGTTTAAACTGAAATACTATCTATCCTTTCTTATCTATCCTCTTCTATTCTCGTTCATACAGTCTCCCTTCCATTTTTATTTTTTTCTATAATATAGTGCATATTCCTTTCCCTAATGATTTGCATTATTTATTTATTTATTTATTTATTTATTTATTTATTTATTTATTTATTTATTTTATTCAGCAACATAACACTCAGTTCCGACAGAATCCGCGTTTAACGCCTCTCCAGTCTCTTGAGTTTTCTGCAAAATCTTTATGGAAGTCGACGGTATTACATCCTGCTGCATTCTATGTGAAACTATTGAATGATGATAGATGTGAAATGAGTCCGACGATCTAACGCTGAAAATTTCCCAGCATTTGCTTCTAACTGATAGAGGAAGAACCCCAACCAGACAAATTGCCCCAATCAGGATTTGAATCCGGGCCCGCTAGTTCCGCGGTTAGACTTGCTGGGCCGTATTCATAGACATTTTTAGCGCGGGCTTTCGGTGGATGATCAGCGTTTTTCGTATTCATAAACCAGTGTTAGCGATAGGATATGATTTGAATTCTGTACAAGTAACCAGTGGATAGTCGGGGCTAGCTTAGTACGTTCGTAGCGCGTGCTGCGAAATGTCTATGAATAGCACCCGCTAAGTCCACTGCGCCATAGCTATGGACTAGAAATACAAGGTCCGGCAGTAACAAACGATTTAAAATTGGCAGCATTTCCTTGTGCTATGTAACTTAATATAAAATTGTTGTACACAACCATGAGAACGGCTTTCCAGCAGAGTTCTCACCAGTCTGTTCCTTGAACATGTCGGAGAAAAGTGTTAGACGCATCTTACATTATGATTTCCACTTGCATCCATCTAAGTTATAAAATGTGCAACAATTAAATTCCCATGATTACCATACACGGATACAGTAATCCGAAATTCTCAATTTAGCAACACACATTGGCCTGCACGATCACCTGATCAGCAGCCGAATTTTTCCTGTGGAGTTAAATGAAGGTAAAAGTGTATCAAGAACGACCTCACTCGATCCAAGATGTGAAGGAAAAAATTCTAAGCCATATTCAAGAAATCCCACTGGAGATGCTACGGAGAGTGATGGACAGTGTCAACCGCCGTGCAGAGATTTGTGCAAGGTCTGGTGGAACTCACCTGAGTGAAATTATCTTCATTAAAAAAACTAAAAGGTATATTTTCAATTTGGTGTTCAATATTACTTTTCAAAGTAAAGCGTTGTTTTCGAACCATAAATCGTTTTATGCTCGACCATGCCGAAATGTATTAATTATGCACCTGGTAGCAGTCCTTTAATGCATGTCATTAAAGTACACCTATTCATTAAAGTTCAGGTTTTCGATTATTTTCGGATATGCAAGACAAATATCGAAACGTCACGGAGGCTGGTAATCCAATACTGTCGCAGAAGGTTATGTTCTGTTACTATAATAATTAGCATTAATTGTAAATAATATTCAAATAAATTCAATTTGTCATCTCGTTTTTCAATGTCGAATTCGATTTCAAGGTTATATCAATACTAATGTTTATCTTACTCTTTAGATTATATCAAGGTCGTCGACATTCGTTTCCCGGAAAAATATCAATACTTTCGCGTCTGCGCACATCTCACAATTCATGAGGTAGGCTATTGCACTCACTCACATAACAATAACATGAATACTTATCAATAATTTCAAGTTAGAAATATGGTCGAGCATAAAAAGTCGTATGGAACTTGCCTATAATGGTAATTAAGACGCTCGTATGAAAATTATGAAACTCGCTTGCGCTCGTTTCATAAACAAACATACTCGCGTCTTAATTACTACCATTATAGGCTCGTTGCATAATGTACTATTATTGTTACTGCTGGACCTTGTACTTCAAAAACCATCGGTACCCAGTGGCCAACTACGTGTATTTTATAAGTATTATGAAATACAAACGTAAGGATCAAAATGGAAGTAGGTTAAACATGATCCGTCAAAATACAATTACTTTATGACATATGTAACCTAAAAGCACACGACATTGGGCACAGAGGGGTCGTAAATGTGTCACAATGTCACTCATATGCATGGACAGACCCTAATAGCATAATTGATGCCGAATGTTAACAAGGCTTAAACAGAGAGCAGAACGAAAATAGCTCGGGATGTGGGGGAAGGTCACGTTGAAATTTATTTGTCTCTGACTTTGTTACAGAGACAAAAGAAATACGAGAAATTGATTGTATAGGAATGAAGCAGAAGTGTGAACTCTACCCCTTCTCTATATGTGGTGAAACACTGATTCAAATCACGCACAAATTTTATCTGGGAAACCTTGATCCTTCATTTCACCGAGGTCAATTAATTGCAACACCACGAATATTTCTTCAATAGCACCAGCTCATGCTGACGTCGTCAGGGCTAGTGAAGGAAAGCATATTTCCCTACAGATGGCAGTGCTCCAACTTCCTTAGTAATGACGTAAATTAGATTAGATATTCGAATTTTATTTTTATCTATCATTAAGTCTGAAACTAATAAATTCTTGTAAATCAAAAGCAACATTTTTTTTTTTAAATTCATGATATCAGTGGCCCGTTTTACAACGTTAACAAGCTACAAATTAATAATTTACAAATTACAAGTAAAAGAAAGCAAATGAGAAACCGTAATTGTAGCGTTATCAATGGATATATTTACCTGTTATTCTAAAATAGATTGTTGGTGATTTAAGTTCTGCGCATTTAACGTAGCGATGGAGGAAATCAATACCGATATATTGATATTGCAATATACTGCAAACCTAATTTCGATAAACGATATATATCGCAGAAAATATATCGATATATCGAACGATTATCGATATATTGCTATTCCGTAAGCAAATTGCATTTTCAGGCGTACATTTACTGTATTACAATAAAATTACTTGAATTTTAATATTCCTTTTTACCACCGAAATTAACATCATAACAGTCAAAACCATAAATATAAAATTGTAACAATAAACAATACATTTTCAATACCATATGATGTAGGTCCTAACCTAAATCAAAATTATAGTGGAGGCAAGGGAGCTTAAATGATATAGTGGTAAAGAGTTAAGTGAACTTTACATGGTTGAGTATTTGATATTGGAACACGATTCAGTTATTCTACTTTTATTTAGGATTCAATCCAGGACACAGATATAATGCTCTTTTCTACCTAACAACGTAATCATTTTTAAATGTAAGTAAACAGAACTTGTAGTAAACCGTACTTAGGATGTTACAAGTTTTAACAAACTTCACAGTTGATTTGATACAATTCTTCTATAGTAAGTTCCCATTGCAAGTTATTGTTACACTCCAACATTCCACACAACAATGATGACGATTATAGGGATAGAATTTTTATGCACTAAAAGATATAGGGGAGAGTCGGGTAGTATCGGACATCGGGTAATATCGGACAATGCGTTTCTTTCATCTACCACCATATGGTAGTACCTGAATGACATGGTTACGTTTCTTATGCAACATCACAGAAACGTAACCATGTCTGTCAGGTACTATCATCATGTGGTAGATGAAAGAAACTCACTGTCCGATATTACCCGATGTCCGATACTACCCGACTCTCCCCTAATAAGAAAACAATGTCAGCACTAGGTTGTGCATAGAAATCATAGGTGTAAACAAATGTCACATCGGTATTAAATCCTTGTTTCTCTATCCATTTCAGAATATATAAATAAAAGTTTTGATACCCGTTTTGAGGTCAGACGGTTCCCTTTCAGGGTGGGAGTTGCTCCTGCCTTGGAGAACATCAATAAAAAAAAAAAAACCTCCCGTCTGTCTCACGTTCACACAAGCTGCATTTTGAATTTGGTCCTGCATATTAAACAGTTTAAATTCGAATTCCAGTCCAGCCAATTAGAACAAGGTATTGAGTGAGCTTGTATAACTGTCCATCTTCAGTAGAGCCATCTCTCGGGAATTAACGGAGTTGTCTAGTGTGGAGTTTGTTGTTGTTGATAATGATAATAATTCTACAAAAAAAAAATCGATAAATTCATAAGAATACCAATATATTGAATAAAAATTTCGAAATCGATATATCGCTATATCGAAATGAAAATATCGGTATTTCGTAAAAACCGATATATCGTTCCCATCGTCGACCTGGCTGGCAAGTTGGTATAGCGCTGGCCTTCTATGCCCAAGGTTGCGGTTTCGATCCCGGGCCAGGTCGATGGCATTTAAGTGTGCTTAAATGCGACAGGCTCATGTCAGTAGATCTACTGGCATGTAAAAGAACTCCTGCGGGACAAAATTCCGGCACATCCGGCGACGCTGATGTAACCTCTGCAGTTGCGAGCGTCGTTAAATAAAACATAACAACATCGTTCCCATCTCTATTCCTTAGTAATGATGTAAAGTAAATAAGATATTCCAATTTTATTTGTATCTATCATTAAATCTGAAACTAATAAATTCTTGTAATCATAAGCAACAATTTTTTTTTGTTTATGATATCAGTGGCCCGTTTTACAACGTTAACAAGCTACAAATTAATAATTTACAAATTACAAGTAAAAGAAAACAAATGAGATACCGTAATTGTAGCGCTAGCAATGGATATATTTACGTATCTGTTATTCTAAAATAGATTGTTGCTCTTTTAGACTTTGCGCCATTGCTGCCAACTCAGCGGTTTTCCCGCTAGATCTTGCGTTTTTCGGTGTTACTTTAGCGGGTAAAATTTATTAAATTTGTATTGCTGTTATAGGGGTTTAGCGTAGTGATGGGCGAAGTTGTTCTTTTCCCGGAACAGTTCCGACGGTTCCGGTTCCGAAAAAATACTATGTTCCAAATAACAGTTCCGAAATAACAGTCACCAGTGGTGATGAGTCGGAGTCGTTGAGTCGTTCAAACGAACGGTACAGTACCCTCCCTCTTCACCATAGACAAATAACACCATGCAGCTCACACTGGAGCACTCATAGGCATGACATAGTACACATTCTTATCTATAGATGGCACTGCAATGCACATTCGAATCGATTTTGGAAAATTGCTGTGCATGCGGACAGAACTCAAAAGCTTAATGTTAGTAATTACACAGCTGTTGACTACAAGGACAGAATACAACACTTTGTTTTCGTACATAAAGTTATAAAGACATGGTAGCCAACTAAAAAAAATAACATAACATTTAAAACATATGGTATGCAATTTCTGTTCTCTCTATTACATAATAAAAAAAACAAATCATTAATTTTTATTTTTACTTTTCTTAATGCACAGTTATAATAATAATAATAATAATAATAATAATAATAATAATAATAATAATAATAATAAATATTACAATTTCATAAATAAAAAAGATATATATTGGCAGTACTGAAACCTGGAAACCCCGCAGTGGGTTAGTAAAATCTTGGAATCGCATCTTTACCAAAGTGTAATTTAAACTTCGCATTAAACCTCGCTCTCCAAATCCGTACTTATATGGGTAGTTTCCAACAAATAATGCTACAACATTTTTGTCGTTCTTTGATAACAGAGAAGATAGCACAAAAACTTGTGCTTGTCAGACTTAACCTCAACAAACGACATACAGACATTGTAACTAAACCACTCATTACCATTTACGACTTTAACCTTTGTATAGAATCAGCTGATCAATGAATTAATAATAGTATGCGTACTTTATGACTTTGTAGAATGTTTATAAAACAGAATTAGTCAACTAATGGTGAAATAAACCATAAAGCGGGAATCAATATTACAGATTATTGAATACTTACTATAACATTACAGATGATTGGCCAGTCTTACAAATGTTGATATTAAAGTTCGCGCCACCGCAAGGATTTCAATTTCCATGCGCCCCCCTCCAACCACGTGAGAGTTTCAAGTACAGTGTAACTGCAGCTGTCGTTGGTTCATCGGAACAAGCTCCGACGTTCCGACTGTTATCTCGGAGTCGGAACATACCTTGTGCAACGCGGTACTGCGAGCCCGCAACAGCTGGGCAAGTGAGCAGCTCGGAGTCGGAACACTGTTATTTCGGAACAGGAGGTTCCGACCTACTGTTCATTTTTGCAACAGTTCCGAGGGAGTCGGAACATACCTTGTGCCACGCGGTACTGCGAGCCCGCAACAGTTGGCAAGTGAGCAGCTCGGAGTCGGAACACTGTTATTTCGGAACAGGAGGTTCCGACCTACTGTTCATTTTTGCAACAGTTCCGAGACCGGAACAGTTCCAAAATAACTGTTATGTTATTTTTTACCCATCTCTAGTTTAGCGGCTATTTTTAGCACTCACAGCGGCAAAACAATCTAATTTCACATTGACAATATAGCAGTTTAGCGGTTTCTGCACGGTTTCACAGCGGGTTTTTAAAAATCGAGTTGGCAACAGTGCTCTGCGCATTTAAGGACAGTCTGTATAAGATGTCGTAACTATACGTTATAATCAATAATGAAAAGGCTTATTTTATACGAAAGTGTTCTACAAAAATGTTCTTATCAGAAAATTGTCAAGCGTATTTCTGTAATGATAGTGGCCCAATTACGCACGTTTTCTTGCACTACATTATCCCCATCCTGTTATTAGGAATGGAACTAATTTCCTAAGAAGAAAACGTTGGACGAACTTTGCAGAAATATATTTCATCTATTTTTATTATCTTTTCTTTTTTCCTAGATCTCGATTTCCAAACTCCTATCCCATCTCGACGAAAAACCCAGGAGAGTTGTAGCATGGGAAGAAGGGGAAGCACAGAATGCGCATTACCAGGTCGCAGTTTGCTCAATTCTCTTCAACATTCATCTCACTTAGACACAGATATTTTCCTCATCACTTCGCAAATGCTTGCAAATTACACCCCGAGTGCTCCAACCGGGAGGTAAAAGAGATCTGAGTCGATTGGGGAGAAGCCATAAATCACACATGAAAAAAGACATCTGAAGCTGGAGAACTGGATTCGAATCTTCACGGGGTTCATGTCGAAAGTCGAAAATAGTACCCACATCGCGAAAACGAAACTAAATACTTTTTACAAGAGATATGACTGAATTATAAAAAAAGAACTGTGTGATTGCTTGACATTCATAAGTTGCAGTATTACGTATACTTTTTCATTTGGTGTTCCTTTTACAAGGTGCAATTAATATATATTTCCGAACTGCACTTGTATTTATTGTACCGTTAAACATACATGCACGTTCACTGAAGACCATTGCTTCCATGCCTGTTGAGTCAGTCTATCAAACAATGTCAGATTGCCTTTAAGAACTGAATTTCTATACATGATTTTGTGCAAACATGTCAAGGACCTATTGCGATTTTTCCTGGAATCTCTCCATATACGCCTTATGACTTGTCTTCTCAGCTTTTCAATTGATGCATTTAGTATAGATTCCAAGCGATTCCCTACTTCTAGATAACCTCTCAGTTTCCTATGTACTGTGTGTTGCCTACATTCAGGACAGTCCGGAAACTTACCGATTGCCCTTTGTAAATTAAAAAAGACTACTCAGGGATAGGTGATGATGATGATGATGATGATGATGATGATGATGATGACGACGACGATTAGACTATGAGACACGAATAGGCTACGATTGATAGACATGTGTGAGTATATTAGTTTTAAGATCCCATGAAACAGCAGTTTTAACGGTGAGTGACAGACATGGTAGATTCGGAACTAGTCTGGGCATGTTTAGGGATCGTACCGGACTACTGTATTACGAAAGAGAATAGGCGAGAATACAAAGAAATGAGGAATAAAGGAAGAAGAGAATTAAGAGCAGAAGGAATAAAAAGGTGAGGAGCGAGAGAGAGTAAGATGAGGATGAAAAGTGGAAAGGAGAAGAGCATGGGCAAAAAGAGAAGGATCAAAATCAGGAGTAGAAGAAAATTGACGAGAAAGAAAGGATCAGAAAGAGAAAGTGAGCAGAAGGAAGAAAGTGACGAGAGGAAGAAAGAATCAGAAGAAAGTGAGCAGAAGGAAGAAAGTGAGGAGCAGAAGAGAAGAGGAATAAAGTGAAGAAGAAAGAAAAGAGAAAGTCAGCAGAATGAAGTGAGCAGAAGGGAGTGAGGAGCAGAAGGAAGAAAGGGAGGATCAGAAGAAAGGAGGAATAAGTGAGCAAAAGAGTAAAGAAGAATGAGCAGAAAAAAGGAGGGAAAAAAGTGGGCAGAAAAAAGAGCGAAAGAAAAGAAGAAAAGAAAGTGAGCAGAAAAGTGGAGAAGGAAGGAGGAGAAGGAGAAAAAATAAATTGAGAAGAAGAGTGGAGGGGAAGAGTATGGATCAGGAGGAAAAAGAAAGTGGGCAGAAGAATGGAGAAGGAAGAGTGAATAGCAGAAGAAAAGAGGAAAGAAAAGTGAACAGAAGAAAGAAGAAGGAAGAGTGAATAGCAGAAGAAGAAAAAAGAAAGTGTGCAGAAGTACGGAGAAGGAAGAGAGAAGCAGAAGAGGGAAAATAAGGTGTGCAGAAGAGTGGAGAAGGAAGAGTCAAAAGCAGTAGAAAGGAGGAAAAAGTAAGTGAGCAAAAGAGTGAATAGCAGAACAAAGGAGAAAAAAGAAAGAGAGCAGAAGAACGGAAAAGGAAGAGAGGAGCAGAAGAAAGGAGGGAAAAGAAAGTGAGCAGAAGAACGGAAAAGGAAGAGAAGGGCAGAAGAAAGGAGGGAAAAGAAAGTGAGAAGAATGAAGGAAGAGTAAGTATCGGAAGGAGGAAGAAGAAAGTGAGCAGAAAAATAAAGAAGTAAGAGTGAATAGCAGAAGAGAAGAGGAAAGAGAAAGTGAGCAGAATGAAGGAGGAGTAAGTATCAGAAGGAGGAAGAAGAAAGTGAGCAGAAGAATTGAGAAATAAGAGTGAATAGTAGAAGAGAAGAGGAAAGAGAAAATGAGCAGTAGGACGGAGAAGAAAGAGAGCAGAAGAAAGGAGGGAAAAGAAAGTGAGAAGAATGAAGGAAGAGTAAGTATCGGAAGGAGGAAGAAGAAAGTGAGCAGAAGAATAAAGAAGTAAGAGTGAATAGCAGAAGAGAAGAGGAAAGAGAAAGTGATCAGAATGAAGTAAGAGTAAGTATCGGAAGGAGGAAGAAGAAAGTGAGCAGAAGAATAGAGAAATAAGAGTGAATAGTAGAAGAGAAGAGGAAAGAGAAAATGAGCAGTAGGACGGAGAAGAAAGAGAGCAGAAGAAAGGAGGGAAAAGAAAGTGAGAAGAATGAAGGAAGAGTAAGTATCGGAAGGAGGAAGAAGAAAGTGAGCAGAAGAATAAAGAAGTAAGAGTGAATAGCAGAAGAGAAGAGGAAAGAGAAAGTGAGCAGAATGAAGGAAGAGTAAGTATCGGAAGGAGGAAGAAGAAAGTGAGCAGAAGAATAAAGAAGTAAGAGTGAATAGCAGAAGAGAAGAGGAAAGAGAAAGTGAGCAGAATGAAGGAAGAGTAAGTATCAGAAGGAGGAAGAAGAAAGTGAGCAGAAGAATAGAGAAATAAGAGTGAATAGTAGAAGAGAAGAGGAAAGAGAAAATGAGCAGTAGGACGGAGAAGAAAGAGAGCAGAAGAAAGGAGGGAAAAGAAAGTGAGAAGAATGAAGGAAGAGTAAGTATCAGAAGGAGGAAGAAGAAAGTGAGCAGAAGAATAGAGAAGTAAGAGTGAATAACAGAAGAGGAGAGGAAAGAGAAAGTGAGCAGTAGAACGGAGAAGAAAGAGAGCAGAAGAAAGGAGGGAAAAGAAAGTGAGCAGAATGAAGGAAGAGTAAGTATCGGAAGGAGGAAGAAGAAAGTGAGCATACTAATAGAGAAGTAAGAGTGAATAGCAGAAGAGAAGAGGAAAGAGAAAGTGAGCAGTAGAACGGAGAAGAAAGAGAGCAGATGAAAGCAGGGAAAAGAAAGTGAGCGAAAGAAAGAGTGAGACGACGTGGAGTGGAGTGGAGTGGAGAAAGAAGAGAGCAGAAGAATGCAGGAAAAAGGAAGTGAGCAGAAGAGAGAAATTGTTTAGGAAAAGAAATTTATGGAGGAAGGAGAAATAATAAAACTAATGTGTAAAAATAATCCCCATTGGAAAGACAGTACAAACCATAGCATGTATTTGGTCCTCTCACGACTCACGAATTCCAGTGGCTTTGAGGGCTTTAAATCCGGGACAAGTAGGACGCGCTTGTGTGGATGTGACTTCACTTGAGTGAATGATGTATGAACTATGTATATTTCCTTTCTGTGCCGACACAAGTTCCTCCCAGGAGTCCGTCGTTTTTCTCGTAGTTCGTGCAACGTTCTTTTCACTTGCAAAAAAAAAAAAAAAAAAAAAAAAAAAATCAAAGCGAAACCAAAAGTCTGTTAAAAAAGAAAGTTTCGGACTCAAAAGGGAATTTCTATCGAACTAGTGCTGCCGAGACTTGAAGGCGATACACTGAAGTTTGCGTTATTCAAGCTGTAGGAAGGAAAAAGATTGGAGATTCCAGTCTGATTATACCCGGGGGAATTTTCTTCCTTTTCCTTCAGATGTTCTATACGCAACATTTCTTAAGAAATGCTTCCTTCCATCTCGATATGGGATGAGTTATTTCTTCGAACTTTCTTGTTATTGTGACCTGCTGGAAATGTGTTACAGTCACATGAAGACTTTCTTCACCCTTAAATATTGCTCCAATCTTTCAGAAGTATCTTAACATGCATTAAGTTCGCAAGAAATATTCAGTGTGAACTATGAGAAATGTCACTAATTTAAGGTTATTCTTTGAGATATTTCAAACAAATACGTTTATGAAAACTTTGTTCGTTTTTATTTATTTATTTATTTATTTATTTATTTATGTCTATAACAGGGCAAAACCCCAATTGCAATATACAGTAAAGATTTGTTTTAAAAAACACAGAATTGCATATAACATGAAAAAAGAGATAAAACAGAAACAAATGCAAGATACAAGTGTAATTAAAAAAAAACAAACAAACAAATAGATACTACCTAAAAAAATACACAGATATAGATATAAATGAAAAATACCAAATAAAAATTAATTAAAAGAGTTAAGTATAGGTACTAGATATCATAGCCAAAAAAAAAGTAAAATGGAGCTATAATTGGCAAATTACAGAGTAAATATACCACTATGTTAATAAATTCAGTATACAGTATTATATAGTAGGACTAATAGGCTTAATTTGGTTCCTTTTCGAGAAAAAAATCGCTCTATATGAAAAATTCCACAGCGTGTTTTGGGAAAGCCACCAATACGCTCAGTCAATTTAAGAGAGCAATTATGATAAATGATTGAAAGAATTTTAATTTTGTCCTTTAAATGTGCAGAAATTTGATAGGAACAAATGCAACATAGTAAATATAAATAACATCAATATAGAAAACAATGGAATAATAATAATAATAATAATAATAATAATAATAATAATAATAATAATAATAATAATAATAATAATAAAAATAATAATAATAATAATAATTAGGGCTAGGATTTTCATGGCCTATAAATCATGAAAAAATGTCCTAAAACAATGCATTTATGACCTAAAAATCTTTCAAAAATGCCCTTAAAATGCCCTAAAAATTGATCTTACATAATTGCCTTAGTAGGAAAAGAGGTGTTGTACTAAATATTTAGACTAGTAATTAAATTAAATTTTACATAATTTTTTCTAAGTAGTACAATTTAATTATTTTATCTGATGTAGTTTCCATGTATGATCGTTCACCTCTGCGTTGGCATGTGGACGTGAGGTCAGCAGTCGGCTGGTCGGTCTTGGCCCTTCATGGGCTGTAGCACCATGGATTTACTTTACTTCTAGTTTCCATGTAGTCTACCACAAGGCCACTCTTATCTGGAATTAGCAGGTCTATATTGAAGGTGTGGTTGGACTGATCCATTACATGGGGTGTACTACGTTAAAATGGCAATATTTGTGTAGAAAAACGATTAAAATATTATACAAAATAATAGGTATTAATGAACAAAATATGTAAAGAAAATATCAAAGGAAATAGACATTATTTTACATTAATAAAGGGGAGTTATGGCCAAAATTAAATGAAAATGCCTTAAAAAAAACTAATAAAACAAAAGATGCTCTTATGAGTTGAAACAGACAAAAAAAAAAGCAAAAAAAAATACCCTAACAAATGTCTTAAAACACTCAGTTTATCACATAACACATAAATACTAAAACAGCTATATTTCTGGCTTACTAGAAAAAAGATGCAATTTCATCAAAAACCTAGCCCTAAAAATAATAATCATAATAATTACGATAGGGCCTAAACCAAGGACAACGTAGGGCTCCAAATGCAATAAATCTCTCCCTGGTTGTTGTAGTAGTAGTAGTATTTAGTAGTAGTATTTATTTATTTAGCCTGGTAGAGATAAGGCCGTCAGGCCTTCTCTGCCCCTCTACCAGGGGATTACAACTATAATATGAACAATAAAATTACAATTAACATTAAATTTACAATTACAATTACAATAAAAATTAAAGTACGACAAGATTACCTGATTAATGAAAGCTAGACATTTTATCATAGAAGTTAAGAACAAAGAATATTTTTGTATTTACTGAATTACAAATTAAACTTACAATAACAAAAATCTATAGTAATGAAATTACCTGATATTGAAATATTTTGTGATAGATTAAGAGAACTATTTACAAGAAACCATGTCTGAACGAGTCTCAATTACTGACCAAGTGCCTAGTAAGTTTGTGGTACAAGCAGCTTCTCATTCCAACAGCGCGATCCAAAAAAATAAAAGTTTTGAAACACGTCATTCTGTCAAGTATATATGCCAATGACGTTATAGTCTAAATGCAGTAAAAATTAAGACAAGACAAATACTAGCAAATAACCCGTAACCGGATTGTATAACATTATCCTTTACTATAAGGACAATAAGAGAAAAGCGATGGAAGAAAAAAAATTGGAAAACGATCTCTGTGCTTTCCGAACAAAAGCAGGGCGCACTCGCCCCCCCCCCCCCCCAACCTCCCTCCGCGGCTCCTTGTTCAATATTTGCACGTTGAATATAGAGGTAACACTTTACTACGTCAAGACAAAATCTAGCCAGCTACCTTTCTTTTTTCGTCCTCCTGTGTTGACGCCTTTGTCAATACTGAGTCGTCGCAGTTTAGGAAACTGAGGGAGAGAAAATTCCCGAAGCACCTGCCCGACGTCGAAGACCTGTCACATTAGGCGCCGTCACACCGGAGCAATATCCACTCGGATATGCTCGCTCCACTTTCGTGTACCAGGAATTCTAATTGTGACACCGTTGCATTCCATTGGAGCAAGCGCAGAAACAAAGAAAAAGCGATATTTAAAGTCATGTTAAAATAAATGGAGCATGTAGACACACTAATGATGCCTTTCTACTAAGAACGCACATCTACAAAACTGAATAGTGGGATAAGAAACTGAATTTTAAAGCATATTACATTGTGAAATCTTCACATTACTTACAAAGAATCGTTTTATTGTTCTAAAAAAAGTAGACAAGGAAGCTGCAGCAGCATTACGTAGTTTAAATGCTGGGAACATTATAATCTGAGGTCATAAAAACAGTCATTTTCTTCCATATTAAAGTTTTTGTATTTGCTGGCCTTAAAGCGAGAACATTTTCATGCGATGGCGAAACTCACGGACGGTGGAACTGTTAAGTACTGTATTTTTTTATTCAATTGTGGTTCAATTGTTTTAAAAGTTACAAACTTGACGTAATAAAAGCGGTGTTAGTAACGTGACATATTTGTAGCGACGGACGTTTCTGAAACTAACCTACATCTCTGCATGAAAGCATTTCGTCGCCATAGAAACACACTGGCGACCTCTGGGAAAAGTATAATTGTTTCAAATTATTACTAACTAGCCGTACCCGTGCGCTCCGCTGCACCCGTTAGAAATAAATATAAAGTAATTACATAATTAAAATAGGACATTTGATCCAGGGAACATTCGTGTTTGATAGAAGGATAAATCGTTTAATATGTTACTTAATTTAAATTCTATTTAAATAATTAAAATACGATCATTTTGGTCCAGAGATCACTCATTTGGTGCAATGACAATTCCTTTAACATGTTTCTTAATTGTTATTACATGCAACCATAGTTTAATGAAGATTGACATCATTTAGATTTATTGTGTATATTTTATATTACTTGCTATATGTTTCCATTAAATTATGGTAATAACTTAATTTTAACCATTGTTTTCTACATCTTCAGTAAATGGCGCTTGGCCCACTATGGTTCTGAACCCTTCAAATAACTTAAATAGTGATACAGCATATATAGTGATATGTAATTATATTTCTTTCTTTCAAAAATGTAAGAATTCACGATCTCCTATGTGCCATTGCCATGGAATGAATAAATGTGTTTTTTAGTCTACATGAAAATATTTTATATTGTACCTAGTAAGCATACGTATGAAGTTAAGGGATCCGGCAAAAATGCGTATCACATGAAAGGGATCGGAAGATATTACCTGTAGGGTTATGTTTATCAAGGCTTTGTCTTCTTGTTTTGATGAATACTACATCTCCCAAAATAGTGAATGCTTTTTTAACACCCTGTATTACTAGAACACATTCATTTTCCTGTCTTTTTTTTAATTTAGATACTCTTTGCGTTGTAAATCGGTATCGGCTATTCCATATGAAATCGATCAGTAAAAAACTTCGCATTTTCTTTACACTCTAATTTTTTTCCCTACTTAAGCCTATACAAGGTGCTGAGGGGAGTGCATTTTCAAAAATATACTATCGAAAGTAAAACGGTTTTCGTATTATTGAGCGACAAATTTGGCGTATTTTTTAAAACAAGCCTCTTTCAGCGCTCAGAACTCTGGAACCATTCACTGCAGAACAGTGAACGAGAGCTTATTTTGAAGCTGACAATTGGTAGGTTATGTTAAGAAGGAATCCTTATTTTTATTGTACACAGAGAGACAGATAATCTGATTTTACTTGCTTTTAGGCTTTTTGGCCATTTGTAAAAATGTAAAAAAATATTGAGAAAAAATCTTGCATTATTAAGAGGGATTCAGCATTGTTTGCTTAGTGACTCGGCAATAAGTTTCGAGGGTATTAAATAGATTATTTTCACACTCCTAGACTTGAACGGCGCAGTACCGCAAGCACTGGCCGAGAGCTGACATAAACGAGCGCTGGGCGTCATTTTACTCCTGTGTTTATGAAACCTGTGATAAAGCTAGCCCATCTATGCGCTACTGGACGAAACATCACGTGTTTATGTCTCCTGGTCTTGCTTGCCTAGGCTAGCTCCCGCCTCACAGTCAGCTGGTTAGCTCACGCGCGTACTATTTATTTTCTTTATTTGAGGTTTAAATACTTTCTTATTAACGTTG